>NW_023605739.1:0-59999 GCF_013339745.2 Dermacentor silvarum
CCAACTTGACCAACTGTTCCCTACTACTCTCGGTACCAGCTTCAACATTGAAAAAAGAAAAAAAGGAAAGCAAGACAAAGAGGACATAAAACTAGAGTTTCATCTCTGAAAATTTTTCTGCTTTGTACATATAGTTACTCTATGATTAAATAACTCATTGGACTATTCACAATCACCATCCTACCACCACTCATTCATGCGTTGGAATGAAATGCATTGAAGCGTATTTGTGTTCGTGGGATATGAAACTATATCGTTTCGCCGAGAATTGCGTCCCGAACTTTCGGTTTCTTCTGTACTTTATTTACCGCGTGTTCTTTGTATAGAAGTCCGACTGTATTAGGAAGTTTTTCACTAATAGCGAGGACAAATTACAACATTAGGTCAAGCAAACAGACAGAGCCAACCAACCTGCTCAAAGTAGATTGGGAAATGAATCTGCCCGAAAAACAGCACCAGGACGATGCATGACATACAAGAAACGGCAGGACATGAGTGCTTCCATCAACTGACAGCTTACTAAAAGGCCACACCTGTACGTCTACATCTTTTCCCACAAGTTTTTTTCCCACAACTTTTCGAAGTCACCAAGCATCAGCTGGACCAGCCAACAGTATTGTACGTCGTGACGCTTCTAAAGCATCAAATGACAAAACCAACAGAAATCTACCTGCAGGCGTTGCTGGTTCGTGGTGACGAAGGTACTGTGTTGTGGTCTTCGAAAATAGGTTGCCAGAACTGCATGATAACAAAAAGAGAAACAGTGCTCTGTTACACAAGACGTCTCCTAGTTGCATGCGACAGACGCACACTGCAGTATCAATCTCAAACCGTTACATCTGAAGTGCAGCTTGTTGGCCGATATTTGACAAGCAGCAGCGATAACTAGAGTAGGAAGAAGAAAAGAGCATCACAAACACAGCATTGTGTTGCGACCCTTTTCACTTAATCCTCCTATAGTTAGCGAATCTGCTTGTCTAATATGAACTTCCGCCAACTTGACCAAGTTTCCCTACTACTCTCTGGTACCGCTTCACAATGAAAAAAGAAAAAAAAGGGAAGAAAGAAAAGACGACATAAATGTATAGCTCACGTCTTGAGAATTTTCTGCTTTGTACATGTAATTACTCTATGATTAAATAACTCATTGGAATATTCACAAATCACCATCCTACCACCTACTCATTCATGCGTTGGAATGAAATGCATTGAAGCGTATTTGTGATCGTGGGGATATGAAACTTAATTCGTTTCGCCGAGAATTGCGTCACGAACTTTTCGGTTTCTTCTGTACTTTTATTTACCCGTGTTCTTTGTATAGAAGTCCGACTGTATTAGGAAGTTTTTCACTATTAGCGAGGACAAATTACAACATTAGGTGAAGAAAAGAGACAGAGCAACCAACCTGCTCAAAGTATATTTGTGGAAAAGTTCTGCCCATAAAACAGCACCAGACGTGTAATGACAGACAAGAAATGGCAGACATGAGTGCTTCCATCAACTGATAGCTTACTAAAAGGCCACACCTGTACGTCTACATCTTTTCCCACAAGTTTTTTTTCCCACAACTTTTCGAAGTCACCAAGCATCAGCTCGACCAGCCAACAGTGTTGTACGTCGGGACGCTTCTAAAGCATCAAATTGACAAAACCAACAGAAATCTACCTGCAGGCGTTGCAGGCTTCGTGGTGACGAAGGTACTGTGTTGGGTTCCTCGAAAATAGGTTGCCAGAACTGCATGATTAACAAAAAGAGAAACAGTGCTCTGTTACACAAGACGTCTCCTAGTTGCATGCGACAGACGCACACTGCAGCATCAATCTCAAACCGTTACATCTGAAGGGGAGCTTGTTGGCCGATATTTGACAAGCAGCAGCGACAACTTGAGTAGGACGAAGAAAAGAGCATCACAACACAGCATTCGTGTTGCGACCCTTTTTACTTCATCCTCCTATAGTTAGCGAATCTGCTTGTCTAATATGAACTTCCGCCAACTTGACCAAGTTTCCCTACTACTCTCTGGTACCGCTTCACAATGAAAAAAGAAAAAAAAGGAAAGCAAGAAAAGAGGACAAGAAACTATAGTTCATCTCTTGAGAATTTTTCTGCTTTGTACATATATTTACTCTATGATTAATAACTCATTGGAATATTCACAAATCACCATCCTACCACCTACTCATTCATGCGTTGGAATGAAATGCATTGAAGCGTATTTGTGATCGTGGGGATATGAAACTTATATCGTTTCGCCGAGAATTGCGTCCCGAAATTTCGGTTTCTTCTGTACTTTATTTACCCGTGTTCTTTGTATAGAAGTCCGACTGTATTAGGAAGTTTTTCACTAATAGCGAGGACAAATTACAACATTAGGTCAAGAAAACAGACAGAGCAACCAACCTGCTCAAAGTATATTTGTGGAAAAGATCTGCCCATAAAACAGCACCAGACGTGTAATGACAGACAAGAAATGGCAGACATGAGTGCTTCCATCAACTGACTGCTTACTAAAAGGCCACACCTCTACGTCTACATCTTTTCCCACAAGTTTTTTTCCCACAACTTTTCGAAGTCACCAAGCATCAGCTCGACCAGCCAACAGTGTTGTACGTCGGGACGCTTCTAAAGCATCAAATTGACAAAACCAACAGAAATCTACCTGCAGGCGTTGCAGGCTTCGTGGTGACGAAGGTACTGTGTTGGGTTCCTCGAAAATAGGTTGCCAGAACTGCATGATTAACAAAAAGAGAAACAGTGCTCTGTTACACAAGACGTCTCCTAGTTGCATGCGACAGACGCACACTGCAGCATCAATCTCAAACCGTTACACCTGAAGGGGAGCTTGTTGGCCGATATTTGACAAGCAGCAGCGACAACTTGAGTAGGACGTCGAAAAGAGCATCACAACACAGCATTCGTGTTGCGACCCTTTTTACTTCATCCTACTATAGTTAGCGAATCTGCTTGTCTAATATGAACTTCCGCCAACTTGACCAAGTTTCCCTACTACTCTCTGGTACCGCTTCACAATGAAAAAAGAAAAAAAAGGAAAGCAAGAAAAGAGGACAAGAAACTATAGTTCATCTCTTGAACGTTTTTTCTGCTTTGTACATGTAATTACTCTATGATTATATAACTCATTGGAATATTCACAAATTACCATCCTACCACCTTGTCATTCATGCGTTGGAATGAAATGCATTGAATCGTATTTGTGATCGTGGGGATATGAAACTTATATCGTTTCGCCGAGAATTGCGTCCCGAAATTTCGGTTTCTTCTGTACTTTATTTACCCGTGTTCTTTATATAGAAGTCCGACTGTATTAGGAAGTTTTTCACTAATAGCGAGGACAAATTACAACATTAGGTCAAGAAAACAGACAGAGCAACCAACCTGCTCAAAGTATATTGTGGAAAATGATCTGCCCATAAAACAGCACCAGACGAGTAATGACAGACAAGAAATGGCAGACATGAGTGCTTCCATCAACTGACAGCTTACTAAAAGGCCACACCTGTACGTCTACATCTTTTCCCACAAGTTTTTTTCCCACAACTTTTCGAAGTCACCAAGCATCAGCTCGACCAGCCAACAGTATTGTACGTCGTGACGCTTCTAAAGCATCAAATTGACAAAACCAACAGAAATCTACCTGCAGGCGTTGCATGGCTTCGTGGTGACGAAGGTACTGTGTTGGGTTCCTCGAAAATAGGTTGCCAGAACTGCATGATAACAAAAAGAGAAACAGTGCTCTGTTACACAAGATGTCTCCTAGTTGCATGCGACAGACGCACACTGCAGTATCAATCTCAAACCGTTACATCTGAAGGGGAGCTTGTTGGCCGATATTTGACAAGCAGCAGCGACAACTTGAGTAGGACGTCGAAAAGAGCATCACAACACAGCATTCGTGTTGCGACCCTTTTTACTTCATCCTCTATAGTTAGCGAATCTGCTTGTCTAATATGAACTTCCGCCAACTTGACCAAGTTTCCCTACTACTCTCTGGTACCGCTTCACAATGAAAAAAGAAAAAAAAGGGAAGAAAGAAAAGACGACATAAATGTATAGCTCACGTCTTGAGAATTTTTCTGGTTTGTACATATAGTTACTCTATGATTATATAACTCATTGGAATATTCACAAATCACCATCCTACCACCTACTCATTCATGCGTTGGAATGAAATGCATTGAAGCGTATTTGTGATCGTGGGGATATGAAACTTATATCGTTTCGCCGAGAATTGCGTCCCGAACTTTCGGTTTCTTCTGTACTTTATTTACCCGTGTTCTTTGTATAGAAGTCCGACTGTATTAGGAAGTTTTTCACTAATAGCGAGGACAAATTACAACATTAGGTCAAGAAAACAGACAGAGCAACCAACCTGCTCAAAGTATATTTGTGGAAAAGATCTGCCCATAAAACAGCACCAGACGTGTAATGACAGACAAGAAATGGCAGACATGAGTGCTTCCATCAACTGACTAGCTTACTAAAAGGCCACACCTGTACGTCTACATCTTTTCCCACAAGTTTTTTTTCCCACAACTTTTCGAAGTCACCAAGCATCAGCTCGACCAGCCAACAGTATTGTACGTCGTGACGCTTCTAAAGCATCAAAATGACAAAACCAACAGAAATCTACCTGCAGGCGTTGCTGGTTTCGTGGTGACGAAGGTACTGTGTTGTGGTCTTCGAAAATAGGTTGCCAGAACTGCATGAGCAACAAAAAGAGAAACAGTGCTCTGTTACACAAGACGTCTCCTAGTTGCATGCGACAGACGCACACTGCAGTATCAATCTCAAACCGTTACATCTGAAGTGCAGCTTGTTGGCCGATATTTGACAAGCAGCAGCGACAACTTGAGTAGGACGAAGAAAAGAGCATCACAACACAGCATTCGTGTTGCGACCCTTTTTACTTCATCCTCCTATAGTTAGCGAATCTGCTTGTCTAATATGAACTTCCGCCAACTTGACCAAGTTTCCCTACTACTCTCTGGTACCGCTTCACAATGAAAAAAGAAAAAAAGGAAGCAAGAAAAGAGGACAAGAAACTATAGTTCATCTCTTGAACATTTTTCTGCTTTGTACATGTAATTACTCTATGATTATATAACTCATTGGAATATTCACAAATTACCATCCTACCACCTTGTCATTCATGCGTTGGAATGAAATGCATTGAATCGTATTTGTGATCGTGGGGATATGAAACTTATATCGTTTCGCCGAGAATTGCGTCCCGAACTTTCGGTTTCTTCTGTACTTTATTTACCCGTGTTCTTTGTATAGAAGTCCGACTGTATTAGGAAGTTTTTCACTAATAGCGAGGACAAATTACAACATTAGGTCAAGAAAACAGACAGAGCAACCAACCTGCTCAAAGTATATTTGTGGAAAAGATCTGCCCATAAAACAGCACCAGACGTGTAATGACAGACAAGAAATGGCAGACATGAGTGCTTCCATCAACTGACTAGCTTACTAAAAGGCCACACCTGTACGTCTACATCTTTCCCACAAGTTTTTTTCCCACAACTTTTCGAAGTCACCAAGCATCAGCTCGACCAGCCAACAGTAGTTGTACGTCGTGACGCTTCTAAAGCATCAAATTGACAAAACCAACAGAAATCTACCTGCAGGCGTTGCTGGTTTCGTGGTGACGAAGGTACTGTGTTGGGTTCCTTCGAAAATAGGTTGCCAGAACTGCATGATCAACAAAAAGAGAAACAGTGCTCTGTTACACAAGACGTCTCCTAGTTGCATGCGACAGACGCACACTGCAGTATCAATCTCAAACCGTTACATCTGAAGTGCAGCTTGTTGGCCGATATTTGACAAGCAGCAGCGACAACTTGAGTAGGACGTAAGAAAAGAGCATCACACACAGCATTCGTGTTGCGACCCTTTTTACTTCATCCTCTATAGTTAGGCGAATCTGCTTGTCTAATATGAACTTCCGCCAACTTGACCAAGTTTCCCTACTACTCTCTGGTACCGCTTCACAATGAAAAAAGAAAAAAAAGGGAAGAAAGAAAAGACGACATAAATGTATAGCTCACGTCTTGAGAATTTTTCTGCTTTGTACATATATTACTCTATGAATAAATAACTCATTGGAATATTCACAAATCACCATCCTACCACCTACTCATTCATGCGTTGGAATGAAATGCATTGAAGCGTATTTGTGATCGTGGGGATATGAAACTTATATCGTTTCGCCGAGAATTGCGTCCCGAACTTTCGGTTTCTTCTGTACTTTATTTACCCGTGTTCTTTGTATAGAAGTCCGACTGTATTAGGAAGTTTTTCACTAATAGCAAGGACAAATTACAACATTAGGTCAAGCAAACAGACAGAGCAACCAACCTGCTCAAAGCAGATTTGTGGAAATGATCTGCCCATAAAACAGCACCAGACGTGTAATGACAGACAAGAAATGGCAGACATGAGTGCTTCCATCAACTGATAGCTTACTAAAAGGCCACACCTGTACGTATACATCTTTTCCCACAAGTTTTTTTCCCACAACTTTTCGAAGTCACCAAGCATCAGCTCGACCAGCCAACAGTGTTGTACGTCGGGACGCTTGTAAAGCATCAAATTGACAAAACCAACAGAAATCTACCTGCAGGCGTTGCTGGTTTCGTGGTGACGAAGGTACTGTGTTGGGTTCCTCGAAAATAGGTTGCCAGAACTGCATGATCAACAAAAAGAGAAACAGTGCTCTGTTACACAAGACGTCTCCTAGTTGCATGCGACAGACGCACACTGCAGCATCAATCTCAAACCGTTACATCTGAAGGGGAGCTTGTTGGCCGATATTTGACAAGCAGCAGCGATAACTAGAGTAGGACGAAGAAAAGAGCATCACAACAAAGCACTTGTGTTGCGAACCTTTTCACTTAATCCTCCTATAGTTAGCGCATCTGCTTGTCTAGTATGAACTTCCGCCAACTTGACCAAGTTTCCCTACTACTCTCTGGTACCGCTTCACAATGAAAAAAGAAAAAAAAGGAAAGCAAGAAAAGACGACATAAATGTATAGCTCATCGTCTTGAGAATTTTCTGCTTTGTACATGTAATTACTCTATGATTATATAACTCATTGGAATATTCACAAATTACCATCCTACCACCTTGTCATTCATGCGTTGGAATGAAATGCATTGAATCGTATTTGTGATCGTGGGGATATGAAACTTATATCGTTTCGCCGAGAATTGCGTCCCGAAATTTCGGTTTCTTCTGTACTTTATTTACCCGTGTTCTTTGTATAGAAGTCCGACTGTATTAGGAAGTTTTTCACTAATAGCGAGGACAAATTACAACATTAGGTCAAGCAAACAGACAGAGCAACCAACCTGCTCAAAGTAGATTGTGGAAAATGATCTGCCCTAAAACAGCACCAGACGATGTAATGACATACAAGAAATGGCAGACATGAGTGCTTCCATCAACTGAAGCTTACTAAAAGGCCACACCTGTACGTCTACATCTTTTCCCACAAGTTTTTTTCCCACAACTTTTCGAAGTCACCAAGCATCAGCTCGACCAGCCAACAGTATTGTACGTCGTGACGCTTCTAAAGCATCAAAATTGACAAACCAACAGAAATCTACCTGCAGGCGTTGCTGGTTTCGTGGTGACGAAGGTACTGTGTTGGGTTCCTCGAAAATAGGTTGCCAGAACTGCATGAGCAACAAAAAGAGAAACAGTGCTCTGTTACACAAGACGTCTCCTAGTTGCATGCGACAGACGCACACTGCAGTATCAATCTCAAACCGTTACATCTGAAGTGCAGCTTGTTGGCCGATATTTGACAAGCAGCAGCGATAACTAGAGTAGGACGAAGAAAAGAGCATCACAACACAGCACTTCGTGTTGCGAACCTTTTCACTTAATCCTCCTATAGTTAGCGAATCTGCTTGTCTAATATGAACTTCCGCCAACTTGACCAAGTTTCCCTACTACTCTCTGGTACCGCTTCACAATGAAAAAAGAAAAAAAAGGGAAGAAAGAAAAGACGACATAAATGTATAGCTCACGATCTTGAGAATTTTCTGCTTTGTACATATAATTACTCTATGAATAAATAACTCATTGGAATATTCACAAATCACCATCCTACCACCTACTCATTCATGCGTTGGAATGAAATGCATTGAAGCGTATTTGTGATCGTGGGGATATGAAACTTATATCGTTTCGCCGAGAATTGCGTCCCGAACTTTCGGTTTCTTCTGTACTTTATTTACCCGTGTTCTTTGTATAGAAGTCCGACTGTATTAGGAAGTTTTTCACTATAGCGAGGACAAATTACAACATTAGGTCAAGCAAACAGACAGAGCAACCAACCTGCTCAAAGTATATTTGTGGAAAAGATCTGCCCATAAAACAGCACCAGACGGTAATGACAGACAAGAAATGGCAGACATGAGTGCTTCCATCAACTGATAGCTTACTAAAAGGCCACACCTGTACGTATACATCTTTTCCCACAAGTTTTTTTCCCACAACTTTTCGAAGTCACCAAGCATCAGCTCGACCAGCCAACAGTATTGTACGTCGTGACGCTTGTAAAGCATCAAATTGACAAAACCAACAGAAATCTACCTGCAGGCGTTGCTGGTTTCGTGGTGACGAAGGTACTGTGTTGGGTTCCTCGAAAATAGGTTGCCAGAACTGCATGAGCAACAAAAAGAGAAACAGTGCTCTGTTACACAAGACGTCTCCTAGTTGCATGCGACAGACGCACACTGCAGTATCAATCTCAAACCGTTACATCTGAAGGGGAGCTTGTTGGCCGATATTTGACAAGCAGCAGCGATAACTAGAGTAGGACGAAGAAAAGAGCATCACAACAAAGCACTTGTGTTGCGAACCTTTTCACTTAATCCTCTATAGTTAGCGAATCTGCTTGTCTAATAGAACTTCCGCCAACTTGACCAAGTTTCCCTACTACTCCTGGTACCGCTTCAACATGAAAAAGAAAAAAAGGAAAGCAAGAAAAGAGCATAAAATAGTTCATCTCTTGAAATTTTTCTGCTTTGTACATATAGTTACTCTATGATTAAATAACTCATTGGAATATACACAAATCACCATCCTACCACCTACTCATTCATGCGTTGGAATGAAATGCATTGAAGCGAAGTTTCCCTACTATTCTCTGGTACCGCTTCACAATGAAAAAAGAAAAAAAAGGGAAGAAAGAAAAGACGACATAAATGTATAGCTCACGACTTGAGAATTTTTCTGCTTTGTACATATATTACCTATCTACAATAAATAACTCATTGGAATATTCACAAATCACCATCCTACCACCTACTCATTCATGCGTTCGAATGAAATGCATTGAAGCGTATTTGTGTTCGTGGGGATATGAAACTTATATCGTTTCGCCGAGAATTGCGTCCCCAACTTTCGGTTTCTTCTGTACTTTATTTACCCGTGTTCTTTGTATAGAAGTCCGACTGTATTAGGAAGTTTTTCACTAATAGCGAGGACAAATTACAACATTAGGTCAAGCAAACAGACAGAGCAACCAACCTGCTCAAAGTAGATTAGGGAAATGATATGCCCGAAAAACAGCACCAGACGATGCATGACATACAAGAAACGGCAGGCATGAGTGCTTCCATCAACTGACAGCTTACTAAAAGGCCACACCTGTACGTGTACATCTTTTCCCACAAGTTTTTTTCCCACAACTTTTCGAAGTCACCAAGCATCAGCTGGACCAGCCAACAGTAGTTGTACGTCGGGACGCTTCTAAAGCATCAAATTGACAAAACCAACAGAAATCTACCTGCAGGCGTTGCTGGTTCGTGGTGACGAAGGTACTGTGTTGGGTTCCTTCGAAAATAGGTTGCCAGAACTGCATGAGCAACAAAAAGAGAAACAGTGCTCTGTTACACAAGACGTCTCCTAGTTGCATGCGACAGACGCACACTGCAGTATCAATCTCAAACCGTTACATCTGAAGTGCAGCTTGTTGGCCGATATTTGACAAGCAGCAGCGACAACTTGAGTAGGACGAAGAAAAGAGCATCACAACACAGCATTCGTGTTGCGACCCTTTTTACTTCATCCTCCTATAGTTAGCGAATCTGCTTGTCTAATATGAACTTCCGCCAACTTGACCAAGTTTCCCTACTACTCTCTGGTACCGCTTCAAAATTGAAAAAAGAAAAAAAAGGGAAGAAAGAAAAGACGACATAAATGTATAGCTCACGACTTGAGAATTTTTCTGCTTTGTACATATAATTACTCTATGATTAATAACTCATTGGAATATTCACAAATCACCATCCTACCACCTACTCATTCATGCGTTGGAATGAAATGCATTGAAGCGTATTTGTGATCGTGGGGATATGAAACTTATATCGTTTCGCCGAGAATTGCGTCCCGAACTTTCGGTTTCTTCTGTACTTTATTTACCCGTGTTCTTTGTATAGAAGTCCGACTGTATTAGGAAGTTTTTCACTAATAGCGAGGACAAATTACAACATTAGGTCAAGCAAACAGACAGAGCAACCAACCTGCTCAAAGCAGATTTGTGGAAAAGATCTGCCCATAAAACAGCACCAGACGAGTAATGACAGACAAGAAATGGCAGACATGAGTGCTTCCATCAACTGACAGCTTACTAAAAGGCCACACCTGTACGTCTACATCTTTTCCCACAAGTTTTTTTCCCACAACTTTTCGAAGTCACCAAGCATCAGCTCGACCAGCCAACAGTGTTGTACGTCGTGACGCTTCTAAAGCATCAAATTGACAAAACCAACAGAAATCTACCTGCAGGCGTTGCTGGTTTCGTGGTGACGAAGGTACTGTGTCGGGTTCCTCGAAAATAGGTTGCCAGAACTGCATGATCAACAAAAAGAGAAACAGTGCTCTGTTACACAAGACGTCTCCTAGTTGCATGCGACAGACGCACACTGCAGTATCAATCTCAAACCGTTACATCTGAAGTGCAGCTTGTTGGCCGATATTTGACAAGCAGCAGCGACAACTTGAGTAGGACGAAGAAAAGAGCATCACAACACAGCATTCGTGTTGCGACCCTTTTTACTTCATCCTCCTATAGTTAGCGAATCTGCTTGTCTAATATGAACTTCCGCCAACTTGACCAAGTTTCCCTACTACTCTCTGGTACCGCTTCACAATGAAAAAAGAAAAAAAAGGGAAGAAAGAAAAGACGACATAAATGTATAGCTCACGTCTTGAGAATTTTTCTGGTTTGTACATATAGTTACTCTATGATTAAATAACTCATTGGAATATTCACAAATCACCATCCTACCACCTACTCATTCATGCGTTGGAATGAAATGCATTGAAGCGTATTTGTGATCGTGGGGATATGAAACTTAATTCGTTTCGCCGAGAATTGCGTCCCGAACTTTCGGTTTCTTCTGTACTTTTATTTACCCGTGTTCTTTGTATAGAAGTCCGACTGTATTAGGAAGTTTTTCACTAATAGCGAGGACAAATTACAACATTAGGTGAAGAAACAGACAGAGCAACCAACCTGCTCAAAGTAGATTGTGGAAAAGATCTGCCCATAAAACAGCACCAGACGATGTAATGACAGACAAGAAATGGCAGACATGAGTGCTTCCATCAACTGACAGCTTACTAAAAGGCCACACCTGTACGTCTACATCTTTTCCACAAGTTTTTTCCCACAACTTTTCGAAGTCACCAAGCATCAGCTCGGACCAGCCAACAGTATTGTACGTCGGGACGCTTCTAAAGCATCAAAATGACAAAACCAACAGAAATCTACCTGCAGGCGTTGCTGGTTTCGTGGTGACGAAGGTACTGTGTTGTGTTCTCGAAAATAGGTTGCCAGAACTGCATGAGCAACAAAAAGAGAAACAGTGCTCTGTTACACAAGACGTCTCCTAGTTGCATGCGACAGACGCACACTGCAGTATCAATCTCAAACCGTTACATCTGAAGTGCAGCTTGTTGGCCGATATTTGACAAGCAGCAGCGACTAACTTGAGTAGGACGAAGAAAGAGCATCACAACACAGCATTCGTGTTGCGACCCTTTTACTTCATCCTACTATAGTTAGCGAATCTGCTTGTCTAATATGAACTTCCGCCAACTTGACCAAGTTTCCCTACTACTCTCTGGTACCGCTTCACATGAAAAAAGAAAAAAAAGGGAAGAAAGAAAAGACGACATAAATGTATAGCTCACGTCTTGAGAATTTTCTGCTTTGTACATATAAGTTACTCTATGATTAAATAACTCATTGGAATATTCACAAATCACCATCCTACCACCTACTCATTCATGCGTTGGAATGAAATGCATTGAAGCGTATTTGTGATCGTGGGGATATGAAACTTATATCGTTTCGCCGAGAATTGCGTCCCGAACTTTCGGTTTCTTCTGTACTTTATTTACCCGTGTTCTTTGTATAGAAGTCCGACTGTATTAGGAAGTTTTTCACTAATAGCGAGGACAAATTACAACATTAGGTCAAGAAAACAGACAGAGCAACCAACCTGCTCAAAGTAGATTGTGGAAAAGATCTGCCCATAAAACAGCACCAGACTGTAATGACAGACAAGAAATGGCAGACATGAGTGCTTCCATCAACTGACTGCTTACTAAAAGGCCACACCTGTACGTCTACATCTTATCCCACAAGTTTTTTCCCACAACTTTTCGAAGTCACCAAGCATCAGCTCGACCAGCCAACAGTGTTGTACGTCGGGACGCTTCTAAAGCATCAAATTGACAAAACCAACAGAAATCTACCTGCAGGCGTTGCAGGCTTCGTGGTGACGAAGGTACTGTGTTGGGTTCCTCGAAAATAGGTTGCCAGAACTGCATGATTAACAAAAAGAGAAACAGTGCTCTGTTACACAAGACGTCTCCTAGTTGCATGCGACAGACGCACACTGCAGTATCAATCTCAAACCGTTACATCTGAAGGGGAGCTTGTTGGCCGATATTTGACAAGCAGCAGCGACAACTTGAGTAGGACGTCGAAAAGAGCATCACAACACAGCATTCGTGTTGCGACCCTTTTTACTTCATCCTTCTATAGTTAGCGAATCTGCTTGTCTAATATGAACTTCCGCCAACTTGACCAAGTTTCCCTACTACTCTCTGGTACCGCTTCACAATGAAAAAAGAAAAAAAAGGGAAGAAAGAAAAGACGACATAAATGTATAGCTCACGTCTTGAGAATTTTTCTGGTTTGTACATATAGTTACTCTATGATTAAATAACTCATTGGAATATTCACAAATCACCATCCTACCACCTTACTCATTCATGCGTTGGAATGAAATGCATTGAAGCGTATTTGTGATCGTGGGGATATGAAACTTATATCGTTTCGCCGAGAATTGCGTCCCGAACTTTCGGTTTCTTCTGTACTTTATTTACCCGTGTTCTTTGTATAGAAGTCCGACTGTATTAGGAAGTTTTTCACTAATAGCGAGGACAAATTACAACATTAGGTCAAGAAAACAGACAGAGCAACCAACCTGCTCAAAGTATATTTGTGGAAAAGATCTGCCCATAAAACAGCACCAGACGTGTAATGACAGACAAGAAATGGCAGACATGAGTGCTTCCATCAACTGACAGCTTACTAAAAGGCCACACCTGTACGTCTACATCTTTTCCCACAAGTTTTTTCCCACAACTTTTCGAAGTCACCAAGCATCAGCTCGACCAGCCAACAGTGTTGTACGTCGTGACGCTTCTAAAGCATCAAATTGACAAAACCAACAGAAATCTACCTGCAGGCGTTGCTGGTTTCGTGGTGACGAAGGTACTGTGTTGGGTTCCTCGAAAATAGGTTGCCAGAACTGCATGATTCAACAAAAAGAGAAACAGTGCTCTGTTACACAAGACGTCTCCTAGTTGCATGCGACAGACGCACACTGCAGCATCAATCTCAAACCGTTACATCTGAAGGGGAGCTTGTTGGCCGATATTTGACAAGCAGCAGCGACAACTTGAGTAGGACGTCGAAAAGAGCATCACAACACAGCATTCGTGTTGCGACCCTTTTTACTTCATCCTACTATAGTTAGCGAATCTGCTTGTCTAATATGAACTTCCGCCAACTTGACCAAGTTTCCCTACTACTCTCTGGTACCGCTTCACAATGAAAAAAGAAAAAAAAAGGGAAGAAAGAAAAGACGACATAAATGTATAGCTCACGTCTTGAGAATTTTTCTGGTTTGTACATATAGTTACTCTATGATTAAATAACTCATTGGAATATTCACAAATCACCATCCTACCACCTACTCATTCATGCGTTGGAATGAAATGCATTGAAGCGTATTTGTGATCGTGGGGATATGAAACTTATATCGTTCCGCCGAGAATTGCGTCCCGAACTTTCGGTTCTTCTGTACTTTATTTACGCGTGTTCTTTGTATAGAAGTCCGACTGTATTAGGAAGTTTTTCACTAATAGCAAGGACAAATTACAACATTAGGTCAAGCAAACAGACAGAGCAACCAACCTGCTCAAAGCAGATTTGTGGAAATGATCTGCCCATAAAACAGCACCAGACGAGTAATGACAAACAAGAAATGGCAGACATGAGTGCTTCCATCAACTGACAGCTTACTAAAAGGCCACACCTGTAAGTCTACATCTTTTCCCACAAGTTTTTTTTCCACAACTTTTCGAAGTCACCAAGCATCAGCTCGACCAGCCAACAGTATTGTACGTCGGGACGCTTCTAAAGCATCAAAGTGACAAAGCAACAGAATCTACCTGCAGGCGTTGCTGGTTTGGTAGTGACGAAGGGGACTGCGTTGTGTTCCTCCAAAATAATTCTTGCCTGATCTGCATGAGCAACGAAACCCCCGAAAATGTGCTCTGTTACCAACACGTCTCCTAGATTTGCATGCGACAGTACGCACAACTGCAGTATCAATCTCAAACCATTACATCTGAAGGGGAGCTTTGTTGGCCGATATTTGACAAGCATCAGCGATAACAAGAGGAGGACGAAGAAAAGTGCACCGCAACACAGCGCTTATGTTGCGATCATTCTTCTTCATCGTCCTCCGAAAGCGCCCCCTCATTCCTGTAGAGCAAACTGCTCGACGAAAAGGGTCAATATTTAAGGTACACTTGTAATAATGAGAGTGTCTGCTCGTGTTGCATCGAGAATGCTCCAGAGATGCACAGTACGCTTGCTGCATCGTAGGTGCTTGCAAATTTCTAGAGACGCACATACCGACTGCACACGTATGTGCTCATACTATATATATACCGTTAAGACTCGTGTAACGGCCGCACCGCCAACTTGGCAGCCCAAAATTTGGAGAAAGAAATTTCCAACGAAGAAGCAATCGCGTTCGCTGTCCTGATGCCGCGCGTGAGCATCAGGGAATGTTTTACTCGCTGCGTACTTCCCCATGCCACTACTATATCGCGGGAACCAGACCGCACACAAGTCACCGACTGCTCTGCCACTATTTTGACCAAAATGTTCGGCCCTTTGTAAGAGCCGCACCTCGTCAAAATCGTGGGAAACAAAGTGCGGCCCTTACACGCGTCTATACTGTACATTTGTAAACTAGTAGAGTTGGACTGTGGCTGAAAGGCAAGAAAGACGAAGAGCAAGAGTAAAGCTAATGTTCGAGTGACCATTTTTGTCTATGCCCACGACTTACTTCTCCCCATCACACTCAAGTCAACAGGATAAAGACCTGTCAGCCAGCTCCTTGGCCTTTACCGATGAAATGAAGGAGACTTCATTCCTTCTCAGGCCACTCGTCAGAGAAACCATTTTGAGCGTTTGTTCTTTTTGAGATGAACAGCATTGAATTGCATCGGCAACGGATGAACAGATTACATTTGAACTTCAAACTGCTTTGCTACCTCCGAACACCCTTCAGAACATAAGTTATCAACTCGCTGCCACTGAATCATCCGCACTGAATGTCACACAGTGCCAACTAAGAGAAGTGTATGTCCTAAACAGCTTCCTACTAGCCACAGAAGAAACTTCTGACATCGGAGAAGACACAAAAACTCAAGCACTATGGTAGCTGCCTACTCCTTAGCACTACTTGCATAACAAGCTGAAGACATGTGGCAAGCGAAATGGTACATCAACAGCTACTACAGAATACCCCAGAAAGTAAATAAATGGGACAACTGTGCCGCGATAGCTCAACGGTAAGAGCATCTTACGCGTAATGCGAAGACTTGGGATCGTTCTCCACGTGCGACAAGTTGTTCTTTCATCCACTTTAATTTCCATTAACAATCATTTCCTTAATTTAATTTGTGAGTACAAGTAAATTCCCCCGATGTTGTCATTGGTGTCTATGTTTGTTGGCTTCCTATAATATGATTATTAAAATCAGGCCCCTCGGTTCCCTTTCTCCTCCTTCATTACATAACGAGGGTCTCGAATCCGACAACATTGAAGCCTTCAGGTAGCATGTGTGGGTTTATTGACCGGTTGTCTCCACCCTAAATGATCACGTACTCGTGATGCCTGCGGCAGAAAGGATGTTCCACATCCGCCGCCAAGGTTTGTGAGTGGTGGCGCTGGCTAACACTCCCACGATTAGTTCTAGTTGTAAAACATAAATACCCCAGAAAGTGGATGGGAAAATGGCGCCGCGGTAGCTCAATGGTAAGAGCATGGCACGCGTAATGCGAAGACATGGGATCGTTCCCCACCTGCGGCAAGTTGTTTTTTCATCCGCTTTAGTTTCTAGTAATTTATAATTTCTTTAATTCAATTACTGAGTACAAGTAATTTCTCCTATGTTGTCTTTGGTGTCTATGTTTGTTGGCTTCCTTTGCTATGATTAATAAAATCGGGCCCCTCGGTTCCCTTTCTTATCGTTTGTGAAGGTTGTAAGACTAGGCATGAGCAACTTTAGTGATAGAATGGCATGGCAATATAACCCGCATTCTAGCGCATGTCATACAGCAAGGCGTGGCATATACATATACCTAAATATATACGGAAATTCCCGCTAGCGAGAGGCCGGCGCCGGACGCTGACACCAGATTTTCTGCGACACGAGGCCCTTAAGGCTATCGCGCTGAAAACAAAATGTCAGGCGATATCCTTTGGGAATGTAGTAACCAGACAATCTGACTATGCGAAAACAGTCAAATTGTAGTTCCCTTTTGTGTAAGGATATCTCATGGCCATGTACAGCATTGAGTAATTGAGGCACGATCTGTTCACTATGCAAATTTTGTTGCGTTCACATGTGCTGCCCGAAAGGTATTACTGTCAAAATATCTGACTTAGTAGTCCTCGTATACTGCTTTCCTATTTTCCCTGTACTGCTCTGAAGACTGCACTGCTACGCACGTCACAGAAGCCATTGACATTGTTCCAGTATGCTGGCTTGCTCCAGACCGTTCAGTGCTCCTGGACACTACCGTCCCTGAAGGAAGTTTCGATCCAAAGGCTTCACCTGGTAGAATATTGGCGTGGCTTGCAGCTCAAGGCACTCCCCGTTGGTGTGCTACGTGCCAACTCCGCCCGCAATCTCTCGCGCACGGGCCGGTAAGCAAGCCTACAGGTGTCAAGAGAAAGTGCACCAGTCAGTAAGTATCTCGGCACAATAAGCTATGTGATCTGCCCAGTTGCACTTGAGCGCCCCCGACCTGGGGTATCAGTATACACACATTCCCTGACGTATTAGGCATACAATCACTCCCGGTTGGAATTGTCGCGTCCATAGCCAGTGAGCTTTCCTTCGAGAGATTCAACGTTTAACTTCGCCTGGTAATAGCTGTAATGATACTGAGCAAGAACGGAGAGGGTAAACGTTGGGACTTTTTAATTTAGGAACCAAATTTTCTCTTGCTAGCAAGAACCGCGATTACCGACCGCCCGAAGAGTTGGTGTCAAAGGACGCATTGGACGCTCGCATAATTTTATGGCGGTTCATGCCATAAGGAAAGTCTGGCGTACGCGGTGCATGTATGTGCAGCATGAAGCTTGTTGCTCCTTAATCCGTAAAACACAGACTGTGAAAGTGAGAGCACGAGGGCGTGTGGGTGAAAAATCTGACAAACATAGGGTGGGCCTCTGCTGTGCGCCGTTCACTCTTGACGCCTCCACTTCATCGACGTGAAGAGCAAAGCAAAAACAAACTACAGCGTAGAGACCAGGAAACAGTTAAGCCTAGTTTGCTGTCGCTTAATAAATCGCGAGGCGCTGCTGCCGAAACACTGCGACGCTGCTGTGTCGCTGTGCCGGACTTCTTGGACTCGCGGGCGATTGATTCACATTTAGTCCGCAAAGACAAGTGGCGCTCCCATCGCTGGCGCTACCCGCGCATTATCCCGCTGCTGCTGCCTTCTGCTTGTTGACGGTGGTAGTGGTTTTCGTATTGCAAAGCAATCTTGTGGTTGAAAATTAATCGCAAAAACTCAGAGAAGTGAATTTGTTTAAAAAATAAATGTTCACTTACTCCTGCTCTGTTTTACGTGACGTCTAAAACGACGCATTTAGACATACTAATATATACCATAATGTTCCATTCAGTTATTCTTGTATGAAACTCTATGCTATATAATCACGGACAACTTTTCTTGGCTATGAAGCGAAGGATACGGAACCCCAGGGCGCCTATTTCACGGCTGGAAGTATATAGTCTCGCCGTTTTGTTCACGGTTTCTTACGTAGGAAATTAGAAACACTATAATTTTGTTTTTTACAGAAACTAATTCGAAACGATAAATAACATTCACAAGTCAGCTATAAGTGATTCCAAAACTGCCATTAATAATTACTCGAGAGGAAGAATCTCAAAAACCTCTCAAAATCCTCCAAAACTACCCCGAAAACCGGGTGGACGCGGAACTGATCTGGGTACCGGCCCACTCTGGGAACCCTGGGAACGAGGCAGCTCACAGTATGGCTCGAGGATCTATCGGCCGAGCCGTGATCAACGACTCGAGCCCGGAACGCACAAAGGAAGCTCTCATCAGTTACCGGGAAATCACCCAGTACTTTAAGTTTGCAAAACAAACGCTAGCGCCACCTCACAAAAGTCTTACCAAAGCTCAAGACGATAAATGGAGACAACTCCAAACCAATACTCATCCAAACCCGGTCCGAATGCACCACATCAACCCAGACGAATTCAAACCCGATTGCTCGAAATGTGGTCAGACAGCTACAATGGAACACCTTTTGGAACTGCCGCGCAGACCCC
Source organism: Dermacentor silvarum (assembly GCF_013339745.2). Classification (NCBI taxonomy): domain Eukaryota; kingdom Metazoa; phylum Arthropoda; class Arachnida; order Ixodida; family Ixodidae; genus Dermacentor; species Dermacentor silvarum. The sequence continues at coordinate 19,230 of NW_023605739.1, forward strand.
CCACCTGAAGAACTCCAGAAGCTTCATAAGAATGGATAGTTGGGCGAGTTGGTACGGTAACATATTCTTGATATAAGCGCGAAGAAGACACGGACGGAGGCGGAAGAAGACAGGACGAGCGCTAACTCACAACTAAATCTTTATTGGGAATAACAAACATATATATAAGTGATTGCGAAAACCGTAGCAAAGAAAACATCACATGGTCAAAAGGATAGCAGTTACCAGACAAATCTAATCAGGAAATGGTGAAGCCGCTAAAATTTAAACAAGAAAAAAGAAAGAAGAACTCTACTTCGCACTGACGCACGTGCTGAGCAAATATTGAAATTCACTTTGTGACATGATAATGATGCCTGGCTAACACAAGTTTCTCCTAGTCTTTTAATGTGAAATGCCTCAATGATTTCGCGTGTAGTTTGGCATTTATGTCTAGAAAGGACTTTTGTGTCCTCAAACAATGGCCTACAACCGCACGTAAACAATGCGAGGCTAGATGAGAAGCGTTGGGATTGTTAAGGGAATGCTGATGTTCATTTAGTCTAATATTGAGGCATCTGGCGCTCTGTCCAATAACTTTACCGCACTTGAGTGGAATGTGATAGACTATGCCTGTGTCACAATGTGTTAAAGGGGACACGTGCCTAACGCCACAATCATTTTTCTTCTTTTTACTCCCCCCCCGCTCAAGTTTCCTTTTTATGATAGGGCACATCCTTGACAACTTACGGGGAGCCGAAAAAACCGTATTGACGTCGTACCTACTGGCTACATTCCGTAAACCATGTGACAACTTGTGCACATAGGGCACCACTGCAAACCGTTCTTTTTCTGTTTTTCTTGCTGTTTTTTGCAGCACCCTTGACCCATTTGAAAGCTTTTCGCAGGTTAGGGATAACAATGTGCTGGATATCCAGCTTTCTTTAGCCTATCTAGCTGTTGCGAAAAACTTTGTTGCTACAGTGTGTACATGACTAGCGATAGCGGACCTAAGCTGAATAAACAATCCCCTGTTTTACAAGTTTCGAATGGCAAGAAGAAAATCAAGTAGTGGTTTTTGCCCTTGGCGAATAGCACAACAGACATGTTCCTTTTGGAACGTGAGGCATAGATCTAAAAACTGCAAAGTATTATTCTGGATAAGCTCAAGCGTGAAACCCAGGCCCCCACCACTTCTTTAAACACTTTTCTTTCAGAAGCTTGTAGGCTCGCAAAAGTGGGAGACCCTGCTGGCCAGCTCTGATCCGGAAGTACAAGTCCGGGTACAAGCCCAAGAGGTCGCCTTCAGCACAGATGAGGGCCATCTGGTGGGTCGCAGAACCCATCACTCCCAGTACCGAGAATAAAGTTTTATGACTGACCGACTACCAAGTTCAAGCTAGATAAAGCCAAGTTCAACCTAGCTACTACCAGGAGACGCAGTCGATCGGCCAGCTTCGTGGTGACTCGAGCTTTGCGCGGCCTAGTGCAAGCTTTGCCTCCCCGTTAAGACGACAGAAGTGAAATTAAACGCTGGAAGGATTAGCGGCCACGCAGGCAGCTGTGGAAGAAGACGACGACGCTCGAGCCAATGCTGATGATGATAGTTTTGTGAAACGCGCACGGGATCAGTGACACGACCGCGTACCGAGCGCAAGCTCTAACTGAGGGGCACCAACGATCCAGCTGCGGAAGAAGCCGACGACGCTCGATCCAATGCTGATGATGATAATTTCGTGAAACTCACGCTTTTTCAAACTGGCTTAAGCAGCTTCGCTGGTTAAGCCACACCGTTTAAGCTGTTTAAAAAAATTTCTACGTTACGGCGTGGTTGTAAGAACAGGTCTGTACATGTTCGCAGAGCAGCAAATTTAACCAACCATATATACAAGAAGAACAAGGTTCACAACAACATGACACATACCTTTAAAATAAAAAATAATATAACCGGGGAAAAACAAACAGCCATGACAGGAGACAGCTTTTTACTGTAGGGTACTTGCACCGTGACGAATCATTCCTCAAACATGTTAAGAATGCACCACGGGATGATTGCAACGACAGGTTCGTAGAGCAACAAATGCGAGAAAGGCAGGGTTTACGAGAGAGCTTAGCATGAGAGGTGTGTACACAAGTTGTAACAAATATGCGACAACAAGTATGCGTTAATATCACTCGTGCTAGGCAAATTGTAATAGAATGACACATCAGCAACTAGAAAATTGTTTCGGGCGAAGCTTGCGCACGTGTGTCGGGTGTGCGAACAGCTATTCTGACGACGTGGCACAAACTATGCGATGATAGACGGGCTGTTGCTTCTGTGGACAATGGGACAACAGATCTCCATTTCGTGGACGAAATGGTTAATGTATGTATGTATAAATCAGCATGCTGGTTTTGTCGTTGACTTGGACCAGCGCCTCCTGTATTTTTTCCATGGCAGTGCAATCTCCCGCTCTGCAATGGGAGCCGCTGGTCCGCCTTAGTTCAGTGAGTTGCCGCGATGTGACGCTACCCAGAGGGTACGACTGCTTGCGTCACGCGTGCGTTTGAGCCACTGAGCGCGCGCCGCTGCCATTCCCGAGGAGATGCGGTAGATGCTTCAGGCGTCTGTCAGGATTACTTCCTCCGACTTCCGTCGTGAGGCGCCACCCAGTGGGTACTCTCCCCCGCGATTATAAAGCAGGCGCGAGCGCTAGCCGACGGGAGGGAGTCGGAAAGGGTAATCGGAGAGGGTGGTGAACCGATGGATCGGCCGCATCTGGCTGCATTCAAAAAATAGAGGAGACGCTGCTCAGACGAACTCTAGGTTAAGGTACGAAAGACAGCATTTGTGACCTGTTCAATGCACAGCGTCGTAAATGATTGTGTGAAACAGTGCGCAAAACAGTGCGCAAACGGAATTCGCGGCTGCTTAGGCTTTTTCTTTTTTTTTTTTTTACTTTTAAAAGGCAGCTCCAATAAAACCCGTTCCAGCGGCGAGCGTCGGCGTAGCCGAGTAAAAGAGCGCAACAGCGAAGGATGAAAAAGCAACGCGGATCGCAGTGGGGAATGAAAGCCGGCAATAGCGAAGAGAGCGGGAGGGGAAGCACATGGCGAAAGCGTGAGAAGGAAAGCGTAGTGCCGCGCAGGACGTGTCCTGCGACGATCGCTACGAGATTGCGCCAGGGTATTGCGCGTCGTCTGCTGACTTCTTTGTCTCTTCGGCCACTGCTTTTCATTCGCTAACAAATGTTACAACGTCATCCCTCGATGCATGACGCGCCCCTATGTATAGAAAGGTTCTCGAATGTTATCGATAGTTCTATCCTTTGGCTGTTGTCCCCGAAGCTTTTTTGTAATCTGATTATATGCGTGAAGCGAATTGTGTAGCACTTTCTCAATCCACGCCGGCGCCAGCGATTACGCTTGACATGTTCGACGAGTCACGCATAAAAGCCGACGCGCTTGAACCGCAGATCATATTTCCGACGATCGCCGACTCTACTCGCTGCTACCGTTGTGCTTGAGTGTTACTTCTTTTGCTGGACGCAAGTTCGCCCAAAATAAAGGCGGTGCTGGCTGCTGACGTCAGTATTTCCGCGCGCAGTAACACTGTACGTACTTTCACGAGAGGTACGTTACGTGGTTTACAGTAAACACGAATATATGAGCGTACATAGACCCTGCGTACGTAGTACACAATACGTAACGCTGCAAAGGCCTTTTGTACCACCTTCTTGATTTTAACTCAGTTTCAAAACTGTGTCGATCTGCATTGTTAGTGTCACGTGACAATATAATGATAATACAAAATAGTGTCAGACAGTTATTTCTTAACAGGGTGATTCCAGGTAAGATCGAACAAAGGATGGCTGGTCGACCTTTTAAATTTAGTTCAAAATTTTATATATTGTTGCCTGAGGAGTGGAAAGAAGATCCGCAATTGGTTTTGCTGCCAAAAAATTTTTCGAAACCCGCGAATCAATAATGACGAAGAGGTGGAGTGCCGCGCTTGCCTGCTCTGCTGTTTTGGCCACTTTGGTTATGAATTACAAAATATATTAAAGGTAGCTGAAATTTCTTGAAATAAATATATGCAGTATTGCTTGTGGTTCGTTATTTATGGTTTTTGGGTAGTGTAGATGTTTTTATAAAAAACCTCAAAATCGGCCCAGGAAACGTTTGTCTACTTTTCAGGTCCTTATCTCAAAACAGGCTTGTGGTAGAGCGGCAACAATTCCGCATTACGTTCTAAGCATACTTATTTACCAAACTACTAAAGCTTATATTTATATACCTTTTCAATAAAGAGATACTATCGGGCTAACTTCAAGAAAACATCCATCAATGAACATTTCTGATGACAATTTAAAAAGAAACACCAATTTTGATATTTATTAAACTTTGCCCTCTTATTCTCCTCCACATCAGCTTTCATAATAATTAAAAACATATTGCATAATTTTGTTCCATTCGTAGTTACAGCCCGTCGAATGAGACCCTTACGCAAGGATAGGCAATTGTTGTAGATCCGACTTCTTGCCCGCTAAGTGTTTAGAATGCAGGCAGGATTGTATTTCTGTTTCTTGAAACGCCAGTAGTACCGAAAAAGGTGGAACGTATGAACGTGGCACCCCAGTGGCAAATCAAGATGTAGAATGCCAAGGGAAACAAAAGCAAAACTATCGGTAACCGGATGCGCGCGCCCATCTCAGATGACGGCAGCAGACTGCCTGAGCCATAGAGTTTCTCACTTTATTACCTAGAGGGAAAACTGGCGCTGCGGCGCTGTGGTATCCGTGGGAATGCCGGTATAATGTGCCTTCGGATTGGCATCCTTCTTGGAGAGCCAGAACGCCTTGAAGACGCGCCTGGCTAGCACCGTTCCGTATGCCACAAAGATTCATTTCCTGCTAAAATAGCACGTAAAAAACTGCTTTACCTGTATTATTACACAAAAACATGTTTTGTTTAATTTTGAGGACTTACTATTGGATGCACAATTATATGAAACGTAAAAAGTATCAGCTGCCCGCTAAAGTTCGGGGGCAGACGACAAGATTATCGCTTGCCTAAGAACAACTTGTCGTCTGTTCTTGCTTTTCTTCGCTTCATTCGGCATTGTAGGTGAATAAACTTTATTGACATATGTAATATGGGTGAATGAAAGCCTTTTATGTAGATGTTACTTTAAGAACGCATTATTTGTGTAGCCATATCCACGTTTTAGGCGAAGCCTCGTACAACATCAGCCAACACAAGCCTCGCAGACACATATCCCGTCATTCCCATGAGGGCACGGCGCCCTTTAAGAAACTCGCATAGACGGTGGCGCCAGTTTAGCCTCTAGGTGTTATAGTGGGAAACTCTGGCCTGAACAGCAGATGGCCTGACAGGAGATAGCCTGAATCGATCTGCTGTTCACACTTTCATTCGACACCGATAGTGCTTGCGCTTTGCTCTTGCTCTACTGTTCCTGTGCGTCTCATGGCGGCAAAGTATAGCTCCGAGCGAGTGTATTGTGCAGACTACCTTTCTAAGCACAAGAAGCTCATTGAAAAGAAGCGACATTTTCGCACAGTTACCGACGAAGACGTTAACACTTTGGAGCAACTTTTAACATCCGAAACATCAGTAACTGCCAAAGAGAAGGACTACTTGTGCTACCCGTGCTTTCGCTACTTCTGCAATGAAATATCCTCACGGAACACAGTTGAGCGATGACATTTTATGCACCCTGAAGCAGAAATCGACTCCGTCAACCAGATCATTGCGACTACCTGCGTGTCCCCTTTGAAGCGTCCAGGCGCAGTGAGAAGTCGGGACAGGCCTACTTACATCAAAAGAAAACAAAGTGAGGTGCAGAAGGTGGTAGCGGAAAATGTTCGCAACAAGATACGCCGGGCGTACAACCAATGTGATGCATCGGGAAATTCAGCCGAAGGAAAGTGCTCCTTCTGCGAGCAGTGGATCGAAAGCTTTCGGCAAGCCTATCGACGACACCCCAGGAACGTTATCAACTTCTCACTCTCCTGCCATCAACACTAGCTAAACATGAGATTGAGAAGCTTATTCGTGAAGCATCGATGTATGAAATAAACAAGTCCAGGAAATTGAAAGAAAATCACGGTGTGTGGTACCGACCGGATCATTTCACCAGGCACAAGGTGAACCCTGCGTGCGTACCTGCGGCACGTGAGTACTACACGAAGGACGAATTGGAATGCTCGAGACAAAGCTCTAACAGAAAGGATGTCTTGTCGGTTAAGATCGATGGAGAAAAAGTATTAGTAACAAAGCGTTTCATGACCAGATCTATTAGAGAGGCATTCCGCATATACAAAGACGACCATCCTGATTATGGCATTGGCCTATCAAAATTCTACACCTTGCGACCGCGCTGGGTAAAATGTTATCCCCAGCATGATGTGTAGGTTTGTGTCATTTGCGCCAACTATAAACTTTGCCTTGCCGCTCTTGAGAACATTACTGGCCACACAATAAATTCTGACGACCTTCACTCAGCATTCATTTGCATTCCGTTATCAGCATATTGCCCTTTAGGCGAATGCAATCAGTACTGGAGGAACTTAATATCCCAGAAGACGAAGAAATACTGATAGCGACGTGTAAGTCCTATAGTGTATAGCGACGCGTAAGTCCAATAGTAAGTCCTCAAAATTAAACAAAACATGTTTTTGTGTAATAATAAAGGTGAAGCCGTTTTTTACGTGCTATTTCAGCAGGAAATGAATCTTTGTGACAGACGGAACGGTGCTAGCCAGGCGCGTCTTCAAGGCGTTCTGGCTCTCCAAGAAGGATGCCAATCCGAAGGCACAATATACCGGCATTCCCACGGATACCACAGCGCCGCAGCGCCAGTTTTCCCTCTAGGTAATAAAGTGAGAAACACTATGGCTCAGGCAGTCTGCTGCCGTCATCTGAGATAGGCGCGCGCATCCGGTTACCGATAGTTTTGCTTTTGTTTCCCTTGGCATTCTACATCTTGATTTGCCACTGGGGTGCCACGTTCATACGTTCCACCTTTTTCGGTACTACTGGCGTTTCAAGAAACAGAAATACAATCCTGCCTGCATTCTAAACACTTAGCGGGCAAGAAGTCGGATCTACAACAATTGCCTATCCTTTCGTAAGGGTCTCATTCGACGGGCTGTAACTACGAATGGAACAAAATTATGCAATATGTTTTTAATTATTATGAAAGCTGATGTGGAGGAGAATAAGAGGGCAAAGTTTAATAAATATCAAAATTGGTGTTTCTTTTTAAATTGTCATCAGAAATGTTCATTGATGGATGTTTTCTTGAAGTTAGCCCGATAGTATCTCTTTATTGAAAAGTTATATAAATATAACCTTTAGTAGTTTGGTAAATAAGTATGCTTAGAACGTAACGCGGAATTGTTGCCGCTCTCCACAAGCCTTTTCAGAGATAAGGACCTGAAAAGTAGACAAACAAACGTTTCCTGGGACGATTTTGAAGTTCCTACCCACAAAAACCAAAAATAACTGAACACACGCAAAAACATGCATATATTTATTTCAAGAAATTTCAGCTGCCTAACTTTAATATATTTTGTGTAATTCATAACTAAATTTGGCCAAAACAGCAGAGCAGGTAAGCACGGCACTCCACCTCTTCGTCATCAATGACTCGCGGTGCTTCGAAAAAATATTTGGCAGGATAACTAATTGCGGATCTCTTCTTTCCACTCATCAGGCAACAATATATAAAATATTGAACTAAGTCGACCAGCCATCCTTTGTTCGATCTTACATGGAATCACCCAACAATGAACGAAGCAATAGGTAAAGTGGTTCGTCTGCCGCTGCTGCTATACGAGCGGCCCGAGCAGAGGCTCAGCGTCGCCACCGAGAGGACCCTGTTGTTCAGAACCAAATTCTTTGCCGTGAAATATCGCGAACTCAAAATACCTAAACAGCGGCATTCAAAATTCGCCTTAGGGAGTATCGTAATCGTCGGTTCATTTTTTTCCCTTCTTGCCTTTTTCCTGCGCGGCGTTTCTCCAGGGGCAGTTTTTAGTGCTCTGCATTGGATGAGTTACCCAAGTCACGTGCTGTAATCGGTCGCGTTTAGGGCATTGAGATTGAAGCATAGGTGATTAGGCGTGTAAGCTCGATTCTTCGACAGGAAGGGCGAGGTCCCTCGAGTGAAAGAGCTCGCGAACGGGCTTTCCTTTGAAATTTCAGCAGTTTTTGCGCAGTTGTGACGCAGTACTGCAGTTGATAATTTTCAGACACAATAGTCGGTGTGCGATCTCCACACTGGCCACGCTTGTTTATTTGCATAGTTTCTGACTATATTACCTATAGGGAAATCCTGCGCTCCTGCGCTTTGGTATGCTTGGGAATGCCGGTATATTGTGACTTTGGATTGGTATCGTTCTTGGAGAGCTAGGACACCTTGAAGACGCGTCTGTCTAGCACCGTTCCCTCTGTCACGATGATTCCTTCCCTGACGAAACAGCACGTAAAAAGCTGTTCTCGCTTTATTCTTAAACAAACACATGTTTTGTTTAATTTTGAGGTTTCGTTATTGGATGTACAATTATATGAAACGTAAAAAACATCAGCTGGCCGCTAAATTTGGAGGACCGATGACAACATTCTCGCTCGCTTTAAAACAACTTGTCTGTTCTTGATTTTCTTCGCTTGATCCTGCATTGTAGGTGAGTAAACTTATTCAGAAATGTAATATGGGTGAATGAAAGTTATTTATGCAGATTTTATTTTAACAACGTGTCATTTGCGTAGCCATATCCACGTTTTAGACGAAGCCTCGCTCAACCCCAGCCAACACAAGCCTCGCAAACATATCCCGCCATTCCCATGATGGCACAGCGCCCTTTAAGAAACTGGCATAGACGGTGGCGTCAGATTACCATCTAGGTGTTATAGTGAGAAACTGTTTGCAATGCCAAAACATCGAGAGCTTCCCTTTAAGTGCCCGTATATCTTCTGCGTATTAAATTTGCCGGCGCTTACGTGAATGTTATAGGAAGCTCCCACGGTGGGCGAGTATTTGATCTGGAGCGTGCCTGGTCCGGGGACCACGAAGTCCTGGCCGTTGTACTGGTCGCTGAACGCGTGGCGCGCGATGATGATGGGCCTGCGCCACTGCTTCACGAGCGGAGGGATGTGGCGGTAGACCATCGGCTTCCGGGAGACGTCACCGCCGAGGGCGCTGCGAATGGCGCCGTTGGGCAACATCCACGTGCGCTTCAAGTGGCACTTCTCGAGAACGTCCTTCTCGGCCGTGATGATGGCGCACTTGACGCCGCCCACGTTGTACCTCGAGCGCCTGGGTGGCCTGCAGGGTGATCGTGTCGTTGATCTCCTTGCGATGTTCGATTGATAGATCAAACGCCCTCAGGTTGGCGTCCACGTACAGCTCCATGAGCCTCTACCGGACCAGGTCCCAGACGACCGCGCCATGTCGTCGCCCCACATCTCGATCACGGGCCCGCACATGTGTTTCTCCATGGGTACAGAGGCCAGCCGGTGGGAACAGCGGGGCTAGTCGATGCTTCTGGACAAGAGAGCGGCCACCTGGAAATACGAGCGCGTTCGTCTCGCGGTAGTCGTGCTCGCGACCACGAGCTGTTCGTGCCTCACGCGGCAAAAAAGAGCGAAGTTTTTACGTTTAAGATTATATTTAACATGGCAGCATGCATTCAGGTTAACTACTTGATATATACATCGGTACATTGCAAGATTGTTGCCTGAATCACTGAAAATCAAAGAAAATTATTCATTACTACATTCAAAAATTTGTGGTGGAGCGATACCCGCAGGTAGCATAGCCCCGGAGGATGGTGATGATGATTTCCTCAATATGGCACATACCCATCACTCACGGCGGACCGAAAAAGCGGCGGCACAATTAAAGTAATCAAGCAATCAATGAATTAAATAAATAAATAAATCAAAAGGAACTTTTATTTCTCTGCAAGAAATATGGGGGTAACGGATAGAAAGCCGCAAACTGCAGCTTGTCAAGGCTCCGGCTCCCACATCAATATCATATGAAGAAATAAATGGCAATATAAGTGTTAAAAATAGAAATCAAATTATCACGCAGGATTTATTAAAGGTGATTGAAATAAAATTCCGACTTGCGCATGTGAAATCTGCAAGAAATGAGAAGGATGATAATATTAAATTATCGCGCCAATCTTTTTGTGTTGAGCATGTTTTGAGGCAACAACAACAACATGAGTCATGAACTCCACGAAGGACGACGCAAGGCTCGCGTCGACAGACAGTGCCGACAATTGAAGGATGACCCGTACGTAAACTACGTGGACGTGGCGGCGTACCCTGCAGAGGGTACGCCGCCTCTGCAGGGTCCCGAAACCACCTACTTCGCGATAGCCGCCGTGAACGGGAGAGACAACTCCTTGACCCTTGCGGCCTCCGTCAGGGCAGCGACCCCAGCTGCGGCTGAGACCATAGCAGTGGCGCTAGTAATAAAACAACATGACAGGGTGGGCAGGGAAGTTCATGTCGTTACGGACTGGCAACAAGCCTGCCGTAACTTTACGAACGGACGAACACCGCTGCTGGCGGCTCATATTCTAGGTCCGAGGCTGCAAGAATCCCATCAAATCACGTGGACGCCGGCTCACGCGGGACTGAAGGGGAACGAAAGGGCGAACGCCTTAGCTCCAGTGCTAATCAACCGAGCGGGGCAAAACCAATCGTCTCATCAATCCCCTTCGTGCCCCTGCCATCCAATTACTGCAACCGACTCGAGATCCAGGGACTCAACCGCAAGATTTATCCTGCCTCTCACAAAAAGCTCAGCACTGAAGAGGCAGACCTCTCAGGCTTATCCAAACAAACACATTCCCAAACCTACACAACACAGCAAAGTATACCCACAAACATATCGCTGCATCTGCCCCTGGTGCGGCGACACACGCCCTACACTCTTTTACATCTCGCGTGGTGCGGGGGCAAACCTCAACACTTAAAGACGCCTAGCACGTCATTTGAGCGGTGGGGTACAGCTGACCAGCAATACCCTGGCGGGACAAGAAGCTCTCGTCCCGCAAGTACGTCGAGCAGCCATGGCCAGTGGAGTCCTGGAATGAGGACACCACCCACTCGTCCTCAAGATCAACGACCTAGATGATCCAAATAAATCTCTCTCTCTCTTTGTGTTGAGAATGAAATTGTATATGGCAATTCAAACATCCCTATAGCTGCAGCCCAGGGCCCAGGCCCCAATGGAAAGGATAATTTGTGAAGTCAATGAGTCCGAGTTTGTGAAACGGAGCCTCGAGAAGTCTTTTTCGTTGTAGTGAGAATCAACGACACCACAACAATTATGAATTGATCAATTGGTCTCCGGTTCATTGCAGACGTGATAGAAAGGGGACTGCGTCAAACCAGCCCTGTGCAAATAAAAATGTAACTGTGGAATGTGGCATCGCAATCTCGTAAATGTAAGCTTATATTGACGCTATGGACACCACTGAATATTCCAGATGAACTACAGACGCTGGAAGTCCGAATTCGATAGTATGTTTTGTTTTGTACCTGTTTGACTAAGACAGAATTTTCTGTATCTTGCTGAAGTTAATTACGCCTTCACCGGCTAAACGGAAACAACGTCCGGGCCATCCAGGAAAGCTTTGCCAAGAGAATCTGATATTTCATTTTAGTTTCTTTCACAGTGACCCTGTACCCAAATTACGTTAACATTCTGTATATCTGGAGGTACTAAACAATGAAATGTTGGCAGTATTTTCGCGCCTGTTCTTCAAGTAAGCATTCAACACACATATATCGAATCTCTTAAATTAACGAATGTTGACACAATTGATGGCAACTTGCGCAGGGCTACAGTGATGGCCATTATTTTGGTCTCAAAAATAGATGTGAAATCAGGAATACGAATACAGAAATGTCAACACAGGTGCGGAAAAAATAAGACGACTCTTGATCTCTCGTCACACATGGACGCATCAGTTGCAAACATATATTTCGCCTGGAGATGTTTTGTGTGTTTCTCTAAAAGACCATAAAAATAGATCCTTGGGCAGAGCTTCGAATTTTTTTGATAAATATTGTGGAATTGAATGGGGAGATTTGGCGCAGAAATATCTTGTGGGACGATGCTACGTATATATGTGTAATGTTCTTAATCGTACTTGCACAAAAAGGACTTGTAAGTCCATTTCCAGGTCCAAACTTTTTCTTAAACAACGTTACCATGACGTTTGCTCCTCGCTCCCGCCCCTGACGACCGATGCTGGCTTTTGTGTCACCGAGTTTAACGAGCTTATTAGACACCACTCGGTCACTGCACTCGCAGGCATCTTCATTATCATCGGCTGCGCAGCTCTGTTAGGCGAACCAAGTGTCGCAAGGATTTAGCGCTTTCTGGCTTTCTTTATCAGGCCAGACTATTTGCATTATGGAGAACTTCTATTTGGGATGCGCCCCGAAGACAGTTCATGAAGCAGCCTACGGCCAAAGGCAGGGACAAAGACTGCCGTGGCGTTGACCAGCGTAATGGCTGGAACATGCAGCCTTCCCCCGTCAAAAAAGGGTGTTTCTTGGAGTACGCAAGCTTTTATATGCACGCTGACATCATAGCGTCTGCCACCAAGGATAACTATCCATTGCCAGAGAATAAGACAATATGAGCTAGACACCAAAACCGCGTATTCAACAACTTGCATTGACGATTATAGGTTTTCGTGGAGGTAAAATGTGAGGTCAGGTAACATTAAGATCGAAAATGCTGTTGAACTCTCCATTCCGGCGTTGCTCATTATTAACGCTACGGCTTTCGGGTGTTAAGTATAAGCAGTAGACTAAAAAACTCAGTCACTAGTTAGCATACGCGAAAGATGGTGAAAGCCTGCGCGCTCGTGCGACATTCTTTAAATTACTTGACATTCTCATTCGAATGCGTTGTTACTTCTTATTATTTGTTTTCTCCCACCAAAGATCGCGGATTCGAGTGCCTGAATTAACTTTCGTCTTCATTTCATTTGCCTTTTTTTGCACGATGAGCGGCGTCGGAGCCAGCTGTCGAAGATGACGACGAACGTGCGGGCGGTGGCACGAGCGCGTCGCGCGGCGAGTACACGTGACTTTCTGTACCACACGCCATGTTTTCAAGGACACCGTCTGATGAGGCGTTTAAGGATTTCGCCTTAACACGTCAGCCAAACAAGCATCCATCCAATCAAAACATCAGCATAGAAAATGTTTTGGGCGTCACAGAGCAAGATGCAGCGGGAAAGAGGAAACGACTGCGCCAAGTTATATAGAGGGTGTCCCAACTATCATGCACCAAGATTTAAAAGAAGAGAAATTGCGTTACTCGAAGAAACCCTAGTACGTATTGTTTCCAGTAAAGTCCATTAGCCACTCGTAATTTTTCGTTACTGAGATTTCATTAGGTAACTGCAATTAATTCTCTAACTCGAGAAGAACTGTTCTATACGCAGCCTCTATTTTGCTTTTGCTTTTTTACTCCGAGTCCGAGTATAGGCGCCCCTGCGCATAACTGCTATTCATTTTCATTTCGAGTAAATCGGGTTTCGCCTTATCTCGGTTTCTGAGTGAATTATATATAAGACCTCTGTATGCAAGCGGAGATGTTGCCATCCTAAATAAATGCTGTTAATTAGAAGAAGAGTTCTTTTCTTTGATAAGCCCTTAGCATTGCCTATTGGAAAGAACAGCAATATTGAGAAGCAATACCATTCACGTGCATTATCACCCTTCGTTGATAAAAGACTCTGCAGAAGACCCGCGGTGGTTGTTTCGTGGTTATGGTGTTAGGCTGCTAAGGACGAGGCCACGGGATCAAGTCCCGGCCACGGCGGCCGCATATCGATGGGGGCGAAATGCAGAAAACACCCGTTTACTTAGATTTGGATGCACGGTAATAAAGAACCCCAGGTGGTCCATATTACTGCGATAGCAATTATATGGACACTAAAAGCGCATTTCTGCCATCGGCGTCACCGTCGTCGTCGCCGTCGCTGTGAGGTTCCATGTGAAGTCGTATGCCGATAAAATTGTCGCCGCGAGCCGTATGGCGTGTGTGCGAGTGAAAGCGCACGCGTACGCGGGTGAGCCCGCAATCGCGGCTCAATGTATAGTCGGATACAACTTTAGAAGACAGCGGCATTTGCCCCTCAAAGGCGGATGCATACGAGCCGGCACCAATAGGCGCGCACTTCAGGTGACGTCATGAGCCGGACGGCCGGTGTCCCCGCCGACGGAGAACATGCCTAACATGGCCGCCCTCGCTTCGAACTGGGCCGAGTCGCGTCAGCTCTCTGCGTCTCCCTTCGTTAGAGTGAATTCGAATTGTTTGTGGTGGTCTGTCATGCCAGAAATATTATTGTGAGCTTACGATGCACAATTTCTGCCGCGTGCGTTTGTTCTGAGCCGTGAACCGGCGAAGAAAGATTGCAGCGAACATCGGTGACGCTGCGCTGCGCTTCGTGTGGAAACAGGACACCGCGGCGACATACCGCTGCAAAGAAACATCGTACGTGTTTGTTCCGTGGTGTTCTCTTTTGCTCCTAAGTGAAGTTATCACGACGAGAGTTCGCCAAAGTCTGGTGCCTACTGTGAGCGGCGGGTGTGTTTGTGTACTGTGCCCCTGCGTTTCTCGTCGGACGTGGTGAAGTGATGGAGCAAAACCATTATCAGGATAAATGAGAAAAGCGTGCGCGGATGAAACCAACCTGCGAGTTTCTCAACAGAAAAGATTTGTGAAAGCAACCTCCAACGCAAAGATTCGTTGCTGCCAGCTCAGCGTGCAAACGACCGATCGTTGGCAGCAGTGTGATAAGATAGCCGAGCGTCTAGCAGCGTCGTTCGAGTGTTGTGTAGCACCGTCGATTGATTGCTTTCCACCAATGCTAACAATCAGTGACTAATACCCCTGTCAGACGGCACATGTAATGCCCTTTGTAGTAAATGACATTCATACCGAATGTCATTGCCGTCTTGGGTTCCCGGTCTACACGGGTAAACAAAATGGCATTCGCAATTGATGGCAATGTTTATCGGCAGGCTGCTATGATAACGAAACCCTACAAATCGTGCTTGTTGTTTACATCTTTTCAATATATTGTTAACAATACAATGGTAAACATTGGATGGTCATCTGAAAATATATTACATTTCGTTTTAACTTATCTATTTTGTAATTTTTTGCCAAGCCCCTGTCGTCGAGAGTACACAAGTCGCGCGTGAATGAGTTCGGGAAACTCATTCAACGGGCGAATGCCATTAGCAGTGAATGTCATTCACTATGCCCGTGTAGAAGCAACAAAAATGGCATTAACACGTCATCTCATCCGCTGCGAATGCCATTACACGTGCCGTGTGACAGGGGTATAACACGCGCTGCTTGAGCGAATGTCATTGGATTGTTAACAGTCAGGCGTTTGGAAGCAGTGTTTGTTTCCTTAATGTCAGCCTGAATGCTAATATAAACCTATGACTGATACACTGGTGCCGCTGGAAGGGAGCTTGGCATGAATTCGCGTCGCTGTGTGGCTTAGAACTCGAAGGCTCACTGCACGCGCCCGCTGTAGAAAGCCTGCTGTGACATAATCGCGCTTAAGCTGTGCTGTCAGCGCTCGGCTTGCTTTCCCACAACACAGCTTTGCGCTTTGTCGTGATATGTCGCTACTAAAAAATCCCTATGACAGTGAAGGCAACAGAGCCAATATGTACATTAAAAAAAAGTACGACAAAGTAGGCACAGCTGCTTGTGAACTGACTCCTAATAGTTCTACTCGCGTCTGCGTTAAATGTGTGTGCGTGTTTTCTTGTGCGTTTATGTATATTTGTTATTTTGCCCTTTTTTGTATTTTAGATCTTAGTTTTCGTGCTCGCGTTTGTGTTCATGTGTGTGAATATGTGAGTTCTTCCATACGTGTATGTATTTATTCATATTTCTATCCTTTTATCTTTGCTTTTGCTCTTGTAAGCATACACCCGCCGGGGTGGCTCAG
Organism: Dermacentor silvarum; assembly: GCF_013339745.2. Taxonomy (NCBI): domain Eukaryota; kingdom Metazoa; phylum Arthropoda; class Arachnida; order Ixodida; family Ixodidae; genus Dermacentor; species Dermacentor silvarum. The sequence continues at coordinate 35,234 of NW_023605739.1, forward strand.
TCAGCTAAGGCGTTGCGCTGCTGAGCACGAGGTCGCGGGATCGAATCCCGGCCCCGGCGGCCGCATTTCGATGGAGGCGAAATGCAAAAACGCCCGTGTGCTTGCGTTGTAGTGCACGTTAAAGAACCCCAGGTGGTCAAAATTAATCCGGAGCCCTCCATTATATTAAAAATATTAATTAAAAATAAGCCCAACACATTAAAAAAATAAGGTTGTGCAAACACACAAAAAGTATATATGAATCTTATGCCAGCAACTACTACGCCCGGTGCCGTCGATCTTGCTCCGTAGCAGACGACGCACAGCGTTGTAGAAGGCACGGAATTTTTTCTTCGCGATCCGGCATGTGCGGTAGCATTTCCATCATGATAGTTTTACCAAACCACTCGTCAAGATACACAAATCTTATTTATACCGACAAATACGCGTTTTAGAAGCAGTCACAATTTTTTGAGCGGGACTATTTCTTTAGTCGCGGAGGAATTGGCTGCTGCGCTTCGGTCAACTGGGCGGGGCCTCCTCCTGTCTTCTAAAGTTGTACCCGACTATAGAGCTTGCGAGGGAGGAGGCCGGCAGGAAGCGCGCGGTTTTCCTTCATGCGCGAGGCACGAGGGAGGGGGGGATGCGATGAAGAGAGGGAGGGGGATGCGATCTACTCCAACGGATGCAGCTCACAGCGCGGCCGCGCAGGCGGCATATCTTGAAAGCAATCGCGATGTGGGTGAAGCGGGCGCCCGCACGGCCTCATCTTCAAAGCGATGTGCGATGGGGACAAAGTGCATGCGCCGAGTGCCGGTAGCTTCGTATGCACTCTGCTTTCGATGTTTAGTTCGCGTTGTAACGAGAAGAGATCGTGAAATTCAATTTGCCCGCTGCTGCTGGCGCGCTTTCTCACTCCGGCATTTTCACAGCGAATTTCCGCGGTCATAGAGCGAGATGTACTCATGTTTACCTGTGCGCGTGACCCCGTGCTTGTTAGCGAATGCGTACAACTTTATAAGGCCCAATAAACTACTATGCTTGCTTCGTATAGCCATCTACTAATTTGCTATCGCAATCATTGCTTCGCCTTTCGTGCGAAACTGCGACGTTCTTTTCCGGAGTCCCCCACTACGCCATGCGTCATAATCATATGGTGTTTGGTACGACAAACTTCAGAATTAAATTTTAAATTTTAAGGTGTATATCCTGCTGCAGAGTGCTCAATAACTTCCTCAATGCCAAGGATGTCATTATAGAATATCCCTTTCTAAAGCCAGCCTATTATTTGGCTAATCGAAGATTGATAAACCTCGCGACGAACTCCATGGCAAACATGACGTGCGCAGATAAGCTAGAAAAAACACATGCCTGCGAACGGAGCGGGACGTGCGTGCCGTATTCAACGGTCTCGAAACCAGTTCACACCGTGGCTTAGCTCGGCAGTTAGCGCCGCTCGCGCGTCCTGGACACTTTTGTCCCCCAGTAGTACAGAGCACTCACCAACGAGCAGCGTGTTGTGCACATTGAACTCGTTGTAGGTATACACATACATGTATACAAGGGTATCTGTATCCGTATTCATCTGATGAAGTTCGTTGAATTGGCCACGGTTAGGCTTGCCGATCTCGGGGCCCCATACCGCTGACACGGCAGCGTCCTCTTTGGCACGTTGTCTGCAGTGGCCGCAAGCTCGCGGGTGTCATATAAACTGACGCATTGCGATTTGCTACAAACATCACCCGCCACCAGAACTTGGCCTTCTCCGCTCGATATAACAGCAATTTCATTCTAAACTAAGGATGGCCTGTTATTTGCATATAGAAATTATCGTTCTATAAAACAAGATTTTCAATGCATGTTTATATGGTTATTTCAATGGCAACAATGATATTTCTCTATATGATTAGTTCGCTATATAAACGTTTTAAATACATCTGCAGATATTTACCAGAACCTCCGCAATGGAACAAGCATATACAGGGTGTCCCAGCTATCACGCAGCACGATTTTAAAAAAAGGAAAGGCGTTACGCGAAGAAAACCTAGTGCGTATTGGTTCCAGTACAGTTGAGTAGCCGGCAGTAATTTTTTGTTACTGGGATTTAAATAGGTAATTGTAATTAATTATTTAACTCGAGAAGCACTGTCCTAATTATCAAAGTGTCAATGAGAGGATTGTAGAGCAACATGAAAAACTCCCGATACAGCTTTCTGTTGCTGCTACATAAATGTGTTTTTGCGAGCGTGAAAGAAGCCCACGAATACATGCAAAATGCCTCGAGCGGCCGTCGCGCGTTAATTCTGCGTGTATCGCGAGCTTCTTTTACCTTCGGAAAAAACACATTTATGTAGTAGGTATTTAGCAACAGCTCAGGCAGCACATTACATGGGGCCAACTAGGGCCGATGATGGTTTTCAGCCGGCACTGGCTGGGCTGCGAGGGCCTGCCGTTGCCTCCGTAATGCCAGTGCTGGGAAAGCCACTGTAACAGACATCCAGCGCTGGCCCTGCCTTGCCGGTGAATGCCCGTTAATGGCAAGGCCGGGAGACGCACCTGGCTATCCCGGGCCTGTTTTGCCATTAGAGTGCCGTCATTGGCTGGTTCGCTGGTTCACTGGTTAACCAGCATGATTGGTTGGTTAACCGTCTGTATGGAGTGCTTGGGCAGTGATTTTACCAGCGAAGCTGTTTAAGCCAGCCGCAATTTGTGGTCCGTAGTGCTTATCAAGAAACTACCAAGAAATAAAATAAAATAAACTTTCTTACCGAGGCGGGATGTGTCGACCAGCTGTCTCATTACGGGCTCCTCAAGCGCTCAGGCTATGACTTGGGTACTGTCCCCGGTAAACCGATAACACTACAAATCTGAGACAGTCGACGCTAGTCCGCGTCAACATGAGTCGTAGTATGTCGAAGTGAGTTGAATATCTGAGTTCAATATTTTATTTGCTGGAGATGTCACTTCTCATCGTCTATCATGGGTTTTAAGGACTGATTGAAGCGTGGAAACGTTTAAAGTAAGTTTTTCTCAGATTGCAGCAATAACGAACACAGATAACAACAAAAATGCAAGAGAGACGGCAGTCACTGTGGTTAGGGTATCAGAAAACAAAAGAAGCTGGTACGCGGGCATCGATATGCGAGAAGGCAGTAGATAACTTTCACTTGCGGGTTCTGGTCGAAGCAACATTAGAGCGGGTCTAGTCTGGGGAAAGTAGCTTGCCTTGTTGCACCATAAGCAATTTAGACAGAACTAAATAAAACAAATATTTTTTATGCACCGTGTTTTTAAACACTGAGAAATAAAGGCCTACCACAAAGTGCTTCAGAGTTCTCAAAGAACACGCGCACACCGCAAGACTACCTGACGGTTCTGCAGTTTACCAAAAGGTAATCTCACGGACGCGTCGGCCGACATGATGGTCAGTGCCGTGTCGCGTAGAGCAGCTGCGAAATTAGTGTCGGCGGGCGCATGCGCACATAGCATGCTCTTGTTCGAGCATCGTGTGCTAGGCTATTTCGCTTGGCTCAACACAGCCCCTGCTGCTTATTCGCTTCTAACGCAAACTAAAGTAAGCACAGGTTTGACAAAATCGATGGTTAAGGATAAATTTGCTGATGAACAGCAGGCGTTACATGTAGGGTTCACCGAAACAGCCTAGAAGACGATGCTTAGACACTAGGACACCCTGCGCGCTCGCGCCTAATAGCGCGTCATTTTAAGGTGAGCCCCGTGACACGGAACTAACCTACGTGCTGGCTGGCGCGCTTGTGAGGTCATTATTATATAGGAAAGTTGTATACATGCTATTGGGAAACTAAGCACGAACTCTCTATTGGGGCCGATCTCTGAAACAATCAATGGGGCTCAGTGAGCTCTTCAATGGCGCTTCTTGTACGCATGGTAGCTCTTTATGCAAAATAATGGCAATTCGCCGCTTCAGTAACGGCCCATTATAAAACACAATATACTAGTTTGTGCAGTACACTTGCCGCGTCATGTCTATGTCTTTATACTCTGGAGTACGAGGTGACATGTTCGATACCCCGCCGCGCCGGCCGCGTTTCAATGCGGACGGCACGCAAAAGCGCTCGTGTACCATGCTTTGGGAATAGGCTAAGTAACCTCATGTTGTCGAAATTAACGCGTTGTCCACCACAGCCTGCAAATTGAGTTGTTTGGGGTGCCACGCACCCATAGTTTTTTTAGTACGTGATTGTGTGCGCTTTCCCTACATCGCCAAGCAAGCCTACCCGGTTACTGATAAACACAACTGCGTGCCACATTGAGTGGGCCAACCAACCGCTTGTGACGTGTGGCCTTATTTATCTAGGTGGTACCCGCATTCTTCTAGCTGGTGTTGGTTATGATGGATTAAAGTGGATTATGGGGGATTAAGGGTTGTACAAATTAGATCAAGGTGTATGAAAGTGGATAGGGTGCATTAGACATGATGAAGGTGGATTAAGGTGGGGAGGAAGCAAGAGAAAGGCAGAAGGCAGGGAGGTTAACCAGAATAACGTCCGGTTGGCTACCCTACACCGGGGGAATGGGAAGAGGGAACACAAAGATGACAGGGAGATAGAGGAGGGGAGGAAATAAGGGAAATGGGCGGTTAGTTCGCTGACGCGTGTTTTAGTGCACTAATAGTCACAGACGTTGACACAAGCCCGTCGTCCTCAAGAAGCACAGAAGTGCATTCACCGCTTTATGGGCCGGCGAGCGATGGGGGCGGTGTTCCAGCAGCACCTGCACGGAAAGCGTCCGATTGTCCAGTTTTTTTAGCGCGTTAGCAAGTTCTTGTCTTTCTTGGGCATATAGTGGACAGTGGCACAACAGGTGGTCAATAGTTTCGTCGGTGCCGCAGACCTCGCATGCTGCACTGTCGGTCACTCCAATTAATGTAGAGTATGCCTTTGTGAAGGCAACTCCTAACCAAAGGCGACAGAGAAGCGAAGCTTCACGTCGAGGAAGTCCGAATGGAGGTCGGAGTTGCAGTGAGGGGTTTAATTGATGCAGTCGTGTATGTCGTAAGTTTGGCGAGTTCCACTCGGTCAATGAGAGACTGCGTGCCAGGTGTCGAAGCTGCCTTGCGGCGTTTGTCCTCGAAAGTGGAATTGGAACGCTGATCTCTTCTTGGTGTGATGTGCGAGCAGCGTTGTCTGCGGAATCATTGCCACTGATTCCACAATGACCAGGTACCCATTGAAATACAACCTCGTGGCCTTTTTGTTGGACGTGATGGTGAAGTTTCACGGCTTCGTATGTCAACTGTTCATGACAGCCGCGTCGGAGAACTTACTGCATGCACTGTAATGCCGGTTTTGAGTCTGAAAACACAGCCCATTTTGTAGGTCTTTCAGAATCAATGAATTCTAGTGCACGACGCAGAGCCGTTAGTTCTGCCGCCGGTGAGGCCGTGACATGCGATGTCTTGAACCGCAGTGTTATTCCTCCCGTTGGTATAACCACCGCACCACCAGAACTGGACGACGTGGTCGATCCATCGGTATAGATGTGCATGTGGTTGCTGTACTTTTCATGCAAGAGGAGTAAGCTCAGTTGTTTGGAGCAGGGGCCGGTACATCTGACTTCTTCTGTAGTCCTGGAATCGTTATATGTACTTGTGGACGGCTCAAACACAACGGAGGAAGCACTGGCTTCGCCGTAGGTGCGTACCCTGAAGTAAATGATGCACGATGTGCACTGACAGTAGCGCTAAATGTCGAGCAGGTCCTTTCAGCAGTGAGGCTCGCCAGGTGGTGGGAAGCGGTCCTAGCATAGTGTCTGAGATGCGTACGCATTGTCTCAACGGTAATGTGTGTCGTGATTGGGTAATCCTGGGCAATGGAAATGGTTTCAGCCGTTGACGCACTGCGTGATAGGCCAAGACATATCTTAACGACTTGGGCTTGAATGCTTTGAACCGTACGGAGGTTAGTCTTGCAGGTGTTGGATATTGCAGGCAGGCTGTACCGCAGGAATCGAACGAACAACACCATGTACAGCTGTAACATACCGTGTATGGATACTCCCCAACTTTTTCCTGCAAGGAACCTGAACAGGTGACAGATAGCAGACAGCTGCTTTTTCACGTAATTCACGTGCGGAGTCCAAGACAGGTCTCTGTCAATTACGCTCCCAGGAACCTGTGACTTCAGCTGTATGGTATAAGTTGTCTGTTAATTGATATTCCGCAAGCAGACATTGGCTTCCTGGTGAATGCCACCATTGCGCACTTTTCACATGAAATTTCAAGTCCTTGTTGACGAAGGTAGCAAGATGTCATTGTGGCTGCCTTCTGAAGCCGAGCGCCAAGCTGAAGTCGTGTTACACCTGATGCCCAAATGCAGATGTCGTCCGCATAGATGGAAAGTCGTACGGTGCTTGGCAGGTTGTCAACTAATCCAATGAGGGTTAGATTGAAAAGCATCGGGCTAAGCACTCCGCCTTGAGGCACTCCTCGGCTACCGTAATGCTCGGATGTCGGGCCATTTTCAGTGTGCACGTAGAATGATATTCTCTGTAAGTACCTGCACACCCACATATATATCTTGCCACTAAGTCCTACTGTTTCTAACGCGCCGAGGATGGCTTCATGGGTGACATTATCGTAAGCCCCTTTAGCGTCTAGAAACAGAGCAGCAGATAGTCGTTTACAGGCCTTCTGGTGTTGCGCAAATGTTACCAAGTCAACAACGTTGTCTGTTGACGAACGGCCACGCCTCAATCCGGTCATAGCGTCTGGGTAGATTTCATAGTACTCTAAGTACCATTCCAGACGTGTTAAAATTATTCTTTCCATTGTTTTTACAACGCAACTTGCAAGTGCGATAGGACGGTATGAGGAAATTTCCAAAGGCGACTTGACTTCCATTCCTGCGGAACCGTACCCGTCTGCCAGGAGTCATTGTATAGGAGCAAGAGTGCCTTCCGAGCTTGGTCTCCTATGTTACACAGGGCACGGTACGTAATGCCGTCAGGTCCTGACGCTGAAGAACGCCTGCACAAAGCCAGCGCAGCTTCTAGTTCTTCCATAGAAAACGGGCACTACATGCGGGGATCGCGTGAGAACAGTGGGTGGTCAAGCGTCCCAGTTCCCGTTCCATCGGAATTTGCCTCGCCAGCAATCTTTCTGCAGAAAGATTCAGCGACGTAAATCTCCCTACAATGTAGATGTAGTGCCAGAGATTTAAGCGGGTGGCGCTGACCAAAGGTTGTGCGAAGGCCACGAACAGTCCTCCATATAAGCGATAAAGGTTTTCGCGGATCCAGGAACTCGCAAAAGGATACCCATTGTCGGGAAGCTAGCTTGTTCATGTGACGCTGTATTTTCTTTTGTGTTCGTCTAGCCAATCTCAAGTCATGAATGGACTTCGTGCGTCTATATCTTCGTTCCGCACGACGGCGAATTGCTCGAAGTTTCTTGAGTTCGATGTCGAAATTGGTGCGCGCAGAACTCTTCAAAGGCGAATGCGTGGTTGTTCGTATGGCATCCTTTATCGCGCCCTCTAGGTTGCAGGAGGTACCGTCACGACAGCAGTCTTCCATGATTATTTTGTATTTAGGCCAATCGGTGCACTGGACGGCTCTGGGGGACCTGGAGCTAGTCAGACCTTGAATCTTCAAATAAGTTGTGATGTGGTCGCTACCTCACGTTTCTAAATTCGAAAACCAGTGCACTCTTCTCGAAAACGAACTTGAAACGAAGGTAAGGTCCAAGCAGCTGATCTACGCAGATAAGTGGGGCTTCCATCATTTGACAGGCAAAGTTCGCGTTCAGAGGCAAAGGACACCAATGTTCTGCCTCTAGAGTTCACTTTGAAGCTTCCCCATAGGTAATGGTGGGCATTAAAGTCGCCAGTGATCACCCACGGCTGTGGAGTCGATGTCAAAATTCCCTGTAAGCGCTCACAATCCAGGCGACCAGATAAGTAGTCACCAAGAATTGTAAACGTTAGCTTTTTCTTCTTCACTGTCAAGCAAACATATTGATTCACTTCGTCAGGAGGCACTGGGTTTACACATAAGTCAAGTCACGGCGTATAAACACAACAATCTTGCTGCACTCTCCGTGGGTAGAGGACATAAAGCACTCATACCCGGACAGTCTGATGGGAGCTGACAAGTTTGGCTCGCATATCACGATAATGGGGAATTGGTGCGTAAAGACAAACTGTCTAAAGTCGGCCATGCGTGACTTAAGCCCTCTTGCGTTCCACTCAAAGACAGATGCATTCTTGACCTCCTCTTGAAACAACGCCATCTCTCGGGCTGTGGTTTTACCCTAGAGCCGCAAGTACCGGACTCAAGGTGTCCAGCACCCGCAGTGCGCTCTGCGCCGATGGCGTTTTCATGCTGCTCAGTAGAATGTGCATGGCGTCCATAAGTGACTTCAACATCGCTATGACTTGGCGATCCTCAGTTGTCGTCACATATCAGCGGTTTGTGAGGTCATCGAGGGCGGCGCGATTTGATGTGACTTCGAGGCAGGTTGTGCTCGTGGAAGTGTAGGCCACTCTTCAGGAGGAGCGAGTGTTGCCCCTTTCTTCGTTGTCGCAGTGTCCGTCTTTGTGGAAGTCGGCGTTGGTATGGTAGCCGCTTTGCCGGAAGATGGTGTATCTCTATCGGTAGATGCAACTCTTCGTGATGCTCTTCGGTGGCGATGTCGTCGCCGCCTGAGAGTAGCGGCAGCCTCTCTGTGTGTAGAATGGTCCCGTACCATACGTTTGAGTGCCGCTCGCTCGTTCCTCACCCGCGGGCAATCCTTGGATGAGGCCTCATGGCTACCATGACAGTTAGGGCACTTTAACACAGTTGCGCGGCAGGCTTCTTCCGAATGAGATTCAGCGCACCGTGGGCACACGAGATTGTTCCTACAGACACCTTTCACGTGTCCCATCTTGCAGCATTTCTAGCACTGCAGGGGCTTCGGTACGTAGGGCCGGACTAGATGGCGGACGTGGCCAACTTTGACGTGTGAGGGAAGGCTGTCTCCCAAACTCAAGCTTCAGGCAACGTGTGTTTCCAAGTCTTGCGATGTGCGTGATAAGAGTGCCTTCTGTAGTTGGCTTTATTAATATAGGCAAGTCGTCCGTTGGTATAGAAATATCGACATCATAAATGACGCCGACAGTGCTATTGCAGCCTGTAGGAATCATGGATCGCACTTTCACTTTGTCGATCTACGTTACGTGCCGCAGGCTTTGCAGCGCACTACGGTGTAGACGTCTACTGCGAGTACATTCTTCCGTGCGTTTATTCTCAGGTGTTTGATCTCATTGGTGCGATTCCCTCAAGAAACGCAGAAAGGACTTGCCTGTTTAGGAGTCGCAGATTGGACACAGGGTCCACGGGCATGAAGAGCATAGTGTACGGCTAGCGCTGTGTGTTGTCTTCACGGTGGAGACACTTGCCGATGATGACCTCCGTAGCAGTCTTCTTTTTGTAGTTCGGCTCATGACAAGCGTGAAATCGTCGTCCGACGAGTCGACGCTGTCCGAGTACGAGTACAACTCGGTTGCCTCGCTCTCCGTGTCACTTGACGCGTTTCCACGTTTCCTGGACGCGACCCGACGTGATGGTTGGGCGCCAGGAAGGTCCTCGAGGGCTTCTTCATCCATTGCCGCAAAAAGGGAGCGGCAGCTCCCAGATTTTGCAGAGAAACAAAACGAGACAAGGGTACAAGCGTTCTATGAAAGACACACTGGATTAAGGTAGAGTTGTGAAGGACACGTTACAATGTATTGCATCACGTATTATCTACTCAACCAATCATTTAGAGAAGTCAACATGCTTTGACATTCCAAATCACGTAAGGATACCCTAAAGACTGAGAATTTTTTACAGGTGAGGCAGTCTACAACCCAGTCTGGTCTGCGAACCGCATGGAATGCACACAAAATCAAGGGAGCTCCAGAGATGTGATATGAAATAAGCCTGGTTATGTTGTGATATTACTTTCTCCGGATTGCATTCACACATTCGGCTTCGAAAAATAACATCTATACGAATTTTAAAAGTAAAGAGCCTTGCCCCATCCACCGTCTATGCACGCGCCATGTGGGCCCAAGGAGAAACTGTGAAATCAATCTGGAAGAGCCATAGTTGACATATGTTGCTACTACGATCATTTCCATTGTGAGTCAGAGGCCAGCATGCTTAATATTCAATTGTTCACAATTTTCTTACGTCCATCATCAACTAGTATATTTTGATTAAAAAAGGTATTCGGCGAGCTCCTTCTTTTTTTTTTACTTTCAAAGTTTCTCGTTTGTGTGTTCCTCTTTGCCGCAACCGGTTTGTTTTCTATCCACTCAGGAGCGGTTCAATGGAGATGGAGCAGAGGCGCCGATGTTCCTTCCGTCGCGAATTCAGCCGCGTCGCTGGTGCCTGTGCTGTCATTGTGGCAGCACTGCCGTTTGTGGCAGCGAGCAGATGGCGGCCAGCCGACGCAGGGATCACGGTAAGCTACGCAACCGAGATCGCAAGCTGCCACGTGGTAAGGGAGACCCGTTGCGTCTGCATTCAGTGCGTGCTTACAGGGCATTTTAGTCGGCAAGTACTGCATAGGAGGCACAAGGGAGGACGTGCCAAGGACTTGTTTTCCTGGGCGCCGAGAACGGGGCCCATCGATTTGGGATTTCTATGCAAGTCAGCAGTAAGGCAAGTGCTGGATGATGTAATAAAGTAGAGCCAATTCAAAAGAATCGGCAAAAAGAACACCGAAACTCCATATCAATCTACAGTAGAGTGACGATGATGATAGCTCAACTTTTGTCAGACCCATGACGATCATCACGCCTATTGTTGTACTTGTGATGAAGTTCATTTTATGTCTAATGAACCCTTTAAAGTCTTTCCATTAGCCTGTGTACTACTTCTGTACGTTTGGCGCGCTGGCGGTTAGGGTGGTTGTTTTCAGGGCATTTGGCGACATCGACGGTGACCATCGACTATAACATAATTTCCATGAGCGCGTAAAGGCGCAATATTTACCTGTTGTACCATACCGTTATCGCGGGAAACAAAGAACAAACAAAAAACAGAACTCCGCAATAAAGCAAATTTAGAATACGCCGACAATTATACTTGTATACAACCATTGCGCTTTTAAACAAAGCGATATAAATGATGCCTTATGCTTTCCGTATTTCTTAAGCAAAAAAAAGGATAAAATCGGTTAGCCGTATCTTTGAGCTCGACATGCTGACCTCGTAGACAAAGAGAGCCACGTACAACAAATATTCTATCCAAGCCGGAGGTTATCTGACGCTCCGAATCGAGATTTCGGGCACGTTGTAGAACTCCGTGAGGGAGCTCCTTTCTTCTAATTTTGGATGCGGACGTGACCCGCCGTGCGGGCGTAGTTCATGGCTATGGTGCATCGCTACTACGCCCGAGTGCGCGGGATAAAATACCGGCCGCATCTCGATGAGGGTGATATGCAAAAACACCCGTGTACCGTGCCTTGGCTGCAAGTTAAAGAACCCCACGTGGCACAGATTAATCCGGAGTCCCTCGCTGCTGTGTGCCTCATAGTGAAATCGTGGTTTTGGCACGTAAGACTACGGAACTTTATTTATTTTAATGTACCCGTGCAAACGTTTGTCGCCATTTGGAGGTATTCATAAAGAAAAGTACAGTTCACCACTCAACATCAAGCCGCGCGGCGAGTTATCGTGTCGGAACTACGTTTTTGTAGGCAAGAACTGGGACGGGAAACCACGAAAAATATTCTGGTTGACGTAGTGCCATTGGTTAAATCTCGAGCATTTCACTCATATGCGTATAGCGCATATGTACCTTGTACATGCTGGGTGTTTAATTTTCTTCTTAACAGAATTTTAAAAAAATCACCCGTGACAGATAGCACAGTTCTGCTTTTCAAAAAAAGAATAAGATGTTTGACAAATAAGAAATGTTTGCTCATTAACTTTAAACATACGAAATGTAGCCAGTGGCATTTTAAGTCATACCCACTTGGAACATATTCTGATGGCACCAGTTTTTAGACATACGGCCCCAAGGTTTGCAACGAAATGCATTGGTGTTCTAATAACTTTTAAGCTTAAAAGCATAAAAAGGCGTTTTGTTAAAGTAACAAGTACAATAACACTGCATTTTTACGGCACGTTTGACTGCACTTATTTCAAAACAGGTGCTACTTTCAAAATTCGTTCCAAGTGTATCACTGGCTAGAATTTCTATTTTGCACTAAGTGCACTAAAGTGACTGCTTGTACAGTTAACTAGTGGTATTTTGTTAGTCAATTATGCGTATTCTCTTCCAGTGAAAGCAAGGGATACTTCTAGAGTAGATTTGTGCTAAATGCCGCCGGCGATATTGAAAAATTATCTTAACGTTATAAAACCACCCAATTATCCGTTCAGATTAACCCAATGACGAATGATGTATTACGACGGCACGTCGCCTAAGTGCCCATACATTGAGAGGGAGGAGGTGACACAAGCGGATACTGGAAACCGTGGGGGGACAGGAAGGATTCGAACATCGCCGCCTTTCCACCGATGCCACGCTGTCATGTCAAACACCGCGAGACGTCAACGCGACGTATCGCGAAATACAATGTGCCGGTGTCGCATTTATGTAAGCGGCTCGTATTTCTCACATGTTCGCGCCATAACGTTAACGTAGCGCGAACAGGATAAATACGAGTCACTGCTGCGCCATCTTTTGCAAGTGCCTTGCCGAGGGCTTGACACGTTGACCAGACTTGCTTTCTGAGCAGCTTTCTTGTCAGCGATACGACCCGCACGGCGAAAAGAACGGCACTTATACAGGGTGATCATTTTAAGTTTTACGGATTTTTGTAGGAATCGCCTGTGGCAGATTCTAGTTGATATCCGCAGTTGAAACTATACGGGCGGACAACCTGGTTATAGGCGGAGATTTTAATCTCCCACATAATGTGTGGAACGATCAGGGCTCACTAATTTCAAGTGAGGGTCGCTTGTGAAAAAAATGATGAACATTGTTGATTTGTTCGCACTATCTTAAATAGTGTCTGAACCAAGTAGAGGAAATCATGTTCTGGACCTAATGTTCACAAAGCAACCTCAACTGGTAATTTATACGCTTGTCGTTCCTGGAATTAGCGACCACAGTGTGGTTTTATGTGAAACGGAAATTACACATGTAAAACCTGCGCACAGTGTGGCAAGACCTGTGTATAACTATTCGAAAGCTCAGGTTGATAAAATAAATGAGGGTTTGGATGGGTATTACGATGTTTTTTCAACGGAAGCTTAATATAAAGATACAGATGAATTATGGACTTGCATTAAAAACAAAATGCTACAGCTTCGGCAGCATTTCATACCGTGCAGGGTGCTAAATAAAAGACAAATTAGAAGTAGTCCTTGGTTTTCAAAAGCGTTGCGCAGGCTTACAAACAAAAGGCAAATGTTTTATGACAATTTTCTGCAAGTGCCGCCCAGTGATAACACGCAGAAGCTGAAAGAAATTACGTCAGAAATGAAGAGAGCAATTCGCGTAGCCAAGAATGCTTTAAGCGAATCTATCCAGCTGAGAATCAAAGATGACCCCACGCAATTCTGGAAGCTCGTGAAAAGAAATGGGAAAGAGGCCACATCTATTCCGTCACTCTTCTCTGAAAACTGCGTTGTTTCTGACGACGAAGCTAAAGCGGAATACTTTAATCGGTATTTTGCTTCCGTGTTTTCTACTGTGATGCCTAGTAGCGATGATCGCAGAAGTACCCCGCAGGAACAGATGGCACCGATGGCCGATATGGAAGACGTCGTTATCAGCACACGTGGCATATAGAACTGTTACTTTTAAAATTGAATACTGCCAAAGGCGGAGGACCTGATGGCTCCACAAATCACTTCCTTAAAATTTGTGCCCGGCCTATAGCTCCTTTCCTGAAAATACTTTTTCAAAAATCACTGGCAGCAGATTCCCTGCCCAATGATTGGAAGATTGGCGCCGTGGTTCAAGTTCATAAGTCTCGTCCGCGAAGTGACGTAGTTAATTATCGACCGATTTCTTTAACGTGTGTTGCATGCAAAGTTTTAGAGCACATATTATACACGAGTATTGTAGCACGTATGAATCTGTATTCCCTACTTAATCCCTCTCAACATGGCTTTAGAAAGAATCTGTCTTGCGTAACACAACAAATTGAATTTGCGCAAGATATTACCAGTGCTAGAGATAAACAATTTTCTATAGATTTTATATTTTTAGACTTCAGGAAGGCGTTCGATACTGTGTACCACTCTTTGTTAATTGAGAAACTTCATACCGACGGTATTAATGCACAAGTTATTGCATGGATTGCCGAATACTTAAGACTGCGCAAACAATACGTAGTTTTGATTGGTTCTAAGTCATCAAGAGTAGACGTCACTTCTGGCGTCCCTCAGGGCTCAGTTCTGGATCCACTTTTGTTCCTTTTATTCATCAATGATATCAGTGAAGGAATCCTGTCACATTTAAGACTATACGCTGATGATTGCGTCTTGTATAAGCCTATTAGTTGTGAAGATGATTGCCGAATATTACAATGAGATCTCAGCCGCATTGCTCAGTGGTGTTGTAAATGGAACACGAGTTTGAGTCTGGAAAAGACGGTTATCATGTCATTAAGTAAGAAAAAAACCATGTTTGTTTCAGTATACCTTAGATAACATTGAATTGTCACGGGTGTCCTTATATAAATACCTAGGAGTTATTTTATCACTGATTTAAAATGGCATCGTCACGTCATCATGTAATAGCAAATGCAGGCAAGGCATTAAGGTTTCTACGGCGCAACGCAAAAAACTTCAGTATGGCTACTAAAGAACTACTCTTCAAGCCGTTCGTCAGGTCTGTCTTAGAATATGCATGCGAGGTATGGGTCCCACCGATGCTTGGTGACAAGGAACGCATTGAAAGAATAAAAAATTTAGCTGCAAGATTTGTTACTGGAAATTATAGTTTTGCTTTTAGCGCCACACAATAATTTACAATGGTAATCTCTTGACAATCGCAGAAAAAAAACTTCGCTTAAAGCTTTTTCATAGTATCTTTCATTCAACACTCGGCATAGACGGGCAGCGGTACATACCCGAACCTTATTATGCATCAGCTCTAGGTGGCCACACTCATAAAGTACGAGAAATATTTTGCCACGCAGAAGTATTCAGGATGTCTTTTTTCCCTAGAACTATACGGGAGTGGAATAGGCTACCATCGTCAATAGTTGATGTAATATCCAATGATACATTTTATGCCTTGTTGAACTGATGTGACATTACTTATGTTCCTTTTTTTCTTTTTCTTTTCTCTCTGCATGCGTATATGACAGTTATTCTTTGAACATTATGCTTATGTCATGTACCATATTGTATACTTGTAAGGCATGGAGCATGAATCCGCTTGATGTTATGTATTTTCCCCACTGTAGTGCCTGTAAAGGTGCTGTGGGTATTGCATAATAAAAAAAATAAATAAATAGCATAATTCTTGTCGTTGAGCTCGATTATTCGAAAAGCGGACATTAACATAGCACGAGAAATCAAACCTAAGGTTCAAGTAAATAACGAAAATTGAGTAATTAGTTTCTCCAATGATTACTTTAAAGCGCAAATCGCAATTTACGAATTGTAGCTGGTGAGCTGGCAAGACGCATCCACTTAAAATGAATTTCCAGCGTGACACCAGTTTTGAGTTATTTAAGTGGGGGGCGAAATACATGGACGTTCCAGAGATGTTTGTGCTCCAATGCATGATACAGCACTTGGTTTAAAATGTAAGTGGACCAACAGTGCATATTTACAGCGTGTTTGATGGCGCATATCTCCAAACTCGTGCTATTCTGGAAAGTCATTCCAAGTGGATACGCCTGACAAACTTACCAGTCACAGTTCGGATATTGTAATATGTGCCGTAAAGTAAATATGTAAGAAGTTAATCACTAAATTTTTGTTAATCTTTTGAATATGTTTCTTTTATTTTTTATTTTTTTTTACCTCCCTGAGTAATCCAGCTGAACGGCTACAATTAAGTAATTTGAAACCGGCAATTAAAAAAAATTCCGTAACTGATAACAATGATGACACCGTATAAGGCAATGAAACGCTAAGAAACTTTTCAGCTTTTTTTTTTCAACAATAGTTATTCATGTGGTCGTGATTTCTATCTATAAAAAATAACCCCGAATGAGACAGCAGATGATTGGAAGGGACCATGAAGAACGATGCACGTAAGTGGAGAGCGTGCATATTAACACATTTTGTATGCCTTGTTCGTAAATCTAGTGAACAAGGCTGTGACAGTAATTTTCTCAAATGAACTGAACGGATTTTGTATGTTTTGTGCACTGCTATATTTATGTATGGACACTTAACACAATACACCATGGTGAAAACATAATTTATTAAAGGGAAGCAAGGTTTGTCGTAAGCGCGATGTTTGGTGTTGGGTTGATCGCGGTCTGCGAAAGCCTGAGAATGTATCTTCTATATACCAAGCAACTGAGACTCGACTGGTGCGACAACCTACCTGGTTCATTTATGAAAAAGGGGCGTCACTTCTACAACAACTTATGATGTGCAGCAGAGCTTGCCGGGGCCTCTCATAAACTTTCCATCCAGCACAGGCCGAATATTTCGCTTTAGTTGGATTTAGGCAGCGCTGTGCGTAACAGAGGGTAAGATAAACATCCCGGACCTTTACTTAATCTCTCGCAGGGATTGGTGGTTGGCGCGGCTGCCCTCACTGCTGTGGTGCTGTCGTTGTGCTGCTGCTTGCAGCAACGGGAAACGAGCCGGTGAGTCTTAAAATTAATTCGCACCATTCATAATGCGTTCTTTCCCACATGTACCCGGAACAACTTACAAATCATAAGAGCCCGACCTTCGTTCACGCAATTCCCTGGTGATGCGCATAGAGGGGACAAGCGCACTGATTATCGCGCCTGTGCACCAACTGTATACCACCGCCTATTCTAATTTGCGACGTGACTAATTTCTCAGAGCCGCAGTCATCGTCAAGGTTGAGAACGTCTCAGGAGAACGGCGCACTACATCGGGAACCGTATACCCATTGCGCCTGTTGCTAACGATTCTCTATCGGTGGTCCAAGTATAACCGCGGCAGTACGTTGTTCGAGAGTTTCTTGGTTCAAGTGCGCTTCATCCTGAACCACTCTGATTTGAAAGGCAGCTCTGACGAAATCTCACTGAGGAATGTTCGCGAACCTAGGTTTCTCATTTTGTGAATAATGTTTGTCATTCTTTTTAATAATGCGAATTTTTGAGAACCGTTGTATACATCAACACTATAGGACGTGACGCCAGGCTTTGCCATTGTGCGAAAAACAGAAGACGCGGTTGTACTTCATATAGCGTCATTGAAAATTCATTGGGTTTAAAGCTGCAAAGCGACTTAAGGACGCCGTATAAGACCCTGAACTAATTTTGGCCCCCTGAGGTTAAGTAACTTGCACGTAAATCACAGCACACGAGCGTTCTTATTCGCGTTTCACCCCCATCGAAACCAGGAATCTATCCGGCGGCATCGGGCACGGCAGCAGAGCTTAATAGTCACTAAGCCACCACGCAGGATGCGATTGAGTTTGTCCCTCCGTGCCCATCCCCTATCATTTAGACCATAGAACATGTTTCAGGCAGTTTCCACCGCAGCAGTTTTCTTGCGGCTTGTTCTGAAGTGAGAAGCAACCGTACAACGATCGCGAAGAGAGTTTGGGACTTTCTAGCCAGCTGCCGATTAGAGCGGACATGTTTCGATCGCTCCGTGGATCGCGCCTGATAGCAGCGGCTTCCAAGCCATCGTGGCACCGGCCGTTGCCGCCTCGCCCGCATTACGATCACGACACCGTCACAACTCGTGGAGACGAGCGGGTCATAGAATTGTCTCAGGCGGTGAACGTGGCCAACATCCCGTCCACGGCGGCGCTTGTCGGATGTCGGTGTAAGCGGCTCTATGACATAGTTGACCGGAGAGGTGCGTTCGACGATGCGGTATGGTCCATCATACTTCGAGAGAAGTTTCGTCGAAACGCCAAGCGTGGTAGAGGGCACGGACAACAAGACAAGTGTGCCGGGAGCGAAGTTCGGATTCGTAGCGTCACCATCACGATTGGTTTTGTCGTTGTTGGTCGTCGGAGGTGAAATGTCGGGCTAATTTACGGCATTCCTCGGCGTATCAGGCGACCGCTGAAACGGGAGCACACTCTGACGCGTCTGGTGTAGAATGCAAAACCGATCGATGGTATGGGATGGATGGCGACTATAGAGGAGGATGTACGGGGAAAATCCTCTAGTACTTTGGGTAGCCGTATTGTATGCGTACGTGACCAATGCTAGGATTATGTCCCAGTTTGTATGCTCCGATGAAACGTACATGGCGAGCATATCACCGAGGGTTCGATTGCAACGCTCCGTAATCCCGTTATTTTGAGGATGGTACGCCGTGTTGGTCCGGTGAACTGCGACATAGAGCAAGCTGAGCTTCAAACACCAGCGACAAAAACACGCGGCCTCTATCGCTCAGCAGTTCCCGAGGTGGGCCATGACGAATAATGAAGCGATGGAGCAGAAAGGATGCAACGTCACTTGCGGTTGCTGCATGTATAGCGGCGGTTCAATCAACTGCGACAATAATCCATCGTTTCCCAGCAGGTGTTAGCGGTAGCGGCCCCTACAGGTCAATTCCCACATGGTCGAAGGCACGAGCAGGCTCGGAAGCAGCTGTAATAAACCGTGGGCCGGATGAGGCGAAGATTTGCAGTGTCGGCATTGCGGGCACTAGCGGACAAACTTTTGGACAAAAGTAAACATTCCTCGCAGTAGTAACGTTGTCGCAGGCGCTCATACATCTTCAAAACGCCGGCGTGTGCACATTGTGGGTAAGTATGGAAAGACGCGCACATGTTGGAACGCGATGTCCTAGGGATAACTAGGAGCCACTTGCGACCATCCGGCTAGTAGTTGCGTCGATACAAGAGGTTATCCCGGACAGCAAAATGGGCAGCCTGGCGACGCAGTGAGCGGTAGATGGGAGATGCTGGCGAGCCAGAAAGGCGATCTAAAAGAGAGGCCACCCAAGGATCATGTGCGCTGTTCTGATGCGAAGGTTACGATGTCGACCGATAACTCCGTCTCAAAGGTGGAGAGGGAGGCAGTGTCGGCAGCCCACGGAGAGCGGGACAGAGGGTCAGCGTCTGTGTGTTTGCGGCCTGAGCGGTAGATGACGTGTATGTCGTATTCTTGAATGCGAAGAGCCCAGCGAGCAAGGCGTCCAGACGGGTCTTTTAAAGAGGATAACCAATAAAGGGCGTGATGGTCAGTAACCACATTGAAAGGTCTGCCTATAAATAAGGGCGAAACTTCCCGAGTGCCCAAACGATGGCCAGGCATTCTGTTTCTGTGACGCTGTAATTGCGTTCCGCTTTGGTCAGCGCGCGACTGGCGTAAGCAACGACGTACTCGGTGTAGCCAGGCTTGCGCTGCGCAAGGACAGCGCCAAGGCCAAAACTACTGGCATCGGCATCCTTCAGTTGCCCCTGGGGTCCTAGTGTCGCAGTATAGACGGAGGCGGCGTAAGGTCACGAACGCGGTGTTGCATGCAGGAGACCAGGAGGATAGGTCGTTGGCGCCGCTTAAGTGTTTTGTCAGAGGTGATATACACGAGGCAAGATTGCGAGAAAGCGTCTGAAATAAGAACAGAGGCCGATGAAGGCGCGGAGTTCTTTGAGTGTCTTAGGCTTAGGAAACTCTGCCACAGCGTGAAGTTGTGATAGGTCGGGGAAAATGCCGTATGAATATGACGTGACCTAGAGTCATGAGCTTGCGCGCGGCGAACTGCCACTTTTTCAGGCTCTGTTGCAGGCCGGCGTTGGTCAAGGCCGTCAACACTTGCCTAAGGCGGAGAAGATGCGTGCTAAAATCAGGGGCGAACACAACGATGTCGTCGAGGTAGCATAAACACGTGCTCCATATTAGGCCACGCAAGATATTGTCCATCATTCGTTCAAACGTAGCAGGCGCATTGCATAGGCCAAATTGCATCACATTAAATTCGTATAAACCATCTGAAGTAATGAAGGCGGTTTTAGGGCGATAAACTGCTCACATCAGGAAGTGCCAGTAGCCGAGCGTAAATCCAACGAAGAGAAGAATACTGCACCTTGCAAGCTGTCCAGAGCGTCGTCCATGTGCGGTAGAGGGTACATGACTTGTCGCGTTATCTTATTAAGACGGCGATAATCGACGCAGAACCGAATGGAACCATCTTTTTTTTTTTTTTTGTTACGAGAACCACCGGTTATGCCCACGGGCTATGGGAAGGTCGTATGACGCCGCGCTGAAGCATGTTGTCGACGTGCTCACTGATCACTTGACGCTCCTTGGCTGAGACGCGGAACAAGCGCTGCCGCAGTGGCGCGTTGGAGCCAGTGTCGATGTGGTGGCTGACGGTTGGCGTGCGACCCAGTAGGCTGAGCGAAATTGAAAGAAGAACGGAACTGGGCAAGCAGGTGAAGAAGCTGGGAGCGCTGCTCGGAAGTAAGGTCATCGGCAATGAAAGGTGTGAATAAGTCAGGTGATGGCGGAGCAAAGTGGAAAGTGCACAGAAGTCAGTGAGCTCTGCATGCGAAGCATCCGGCACGTCGGTAATAAACATGTCAAGAGGCTCAACACGGCCAAGATCTTCGCCGCAAAGAGCCCTCAAGGCTGTAGTAAGCAGATTGCAGACAACTATCGATCTGAAACCGGCTGAAATGTCAAGAGTGGCGAAAGGGAAGGGAACATCTTTGCGGGTTATGAAGAGTTCCGAATGAGTGAAGCGGACAGCGCCTTCTGAGTCAGCGCCACAAAGACGGGAACAACGGCAGACGAGTACGGCGGTATAGCGATGTCTTCGCGAAGGAGAAGTGGCGCCGACGAGGGGCGCGTCAAACAGAGGCGATAATTCGACTTCGGCCCGCGCACAGTTCATGACGGCGTTATTTCGCTAAAGAAACTCCCACCCAAGTATCACGTCGTGACGGCATGACAGCAGAACCACAAACTCCACAATATAGAGAACGCCCTGAATAACAACTCTAGCTGTGCATGCTGCTGAAGGCTGAGCTGGCTGGGCTCTTGCTGTGCGAAGAGAAAACCCAGAAAGTGGCGTCGTAACTTATCGTAAAGCGCGAGAGAGGCGTTCGTTGAGGACAGACACGGTTGCTCCAGTATCAATTAGCGCAACGGTAGGAACGCCGTCAACAGTAAGGTCGACAACGTTCGAAGGCGACAATGGAGGACTTGAACAGATCGATGGCGACGCAGTTCCTGCCTCCTGAACTGCGGCGCTTAGTTTTCCTCTTGCGTGGGTGAAGGGCGCCGACGTATGGGGGACAACGAGCGGCGACGCGGGGAAGGTGAACGACGTGTAGGGACCGGGCGTTCGGCTGGTTGCCTGTTCGACTACCGACTAAAAGAAATGTCGTAGATAGGTTGCACGTCGGCTTAGGGAGGCGACTGCACAAAGCCATCAGAGTGCAGCATGCGGCGGCGGAAGAGTCGTGCAACATGGCCGGGAATACCGCAGGCATAACATATGGGTCTGTTGTCTTGCGTGCGCCAAGGATTAGCAAAGGCAGGAGCAGGTCGATGAACGGGATGATGAACCGGTGGTAGCGGCCGTGGATGTAGCGCAACGAGTGGTTGACGAGGAGGCTGCGCGGCAACGGATGCGTAAGTGGCGCGGCGACAGGGTACTGCTGATGCTGCATTCGTAGAGCCTCAGCAATTTGGCCTTCAATAACCCGCCGGAGCGTTGGGGTGAGCTGTGTAGGAGGCTGTTGCGGCAGCGGCTGCTCTTGGGGTAGCTCAGCGAAGGGTAGTAGAGGAAGCTGACGTGCAACTTCCTCCCGCACGAAAGCTTGGATTCGTGTGAGTAGGGGGGAGCGATCAGGGAAGACTGTCATGGAGAGATGGCCTCGTCAGCCACAGAGGGGCGCCTGGTCAAATCGCGCTGCCTCCTCAACTTGTCGTAGCTTTGGCACAAGTTTATGAGCTCTGCTACGGTCCACACGTTTTGCGTAGGTCGAGAGCCTTTTTGATATAACAGGTGAAGGTTTCACCGGGTTGTTGCGCTCGCTCTCGTATCCGATGCTCGGTGCAAAACTTGTGGACGGCGGGGCGAGCGAAAACTTAAGCGAAACTGGTCTTGAACGCGGACCAGGACTGAAAGTCGGCTTCTTGATTTTTAAACCACAGGTGAGCCACTCGCATAAGGTAGAAAATGACGGCATTTAACTTGGCGGTATCATCCCATGATTGTGCAAGCTCACCCGTTCGTAGGTAGACAACCAGTCATTGACGTCCTGCTCATCCATACTGCTGAAAATCGCTGGATGGCGAGAGAGCGCACCAGAGCAGGCAACGGAGGGTGGCAGCGACGTCGGCTGAGGAGAGTCGTCATGGCGGGAGGCTGAGTCCGAGACCGGAGTTCCAGGGTGTAGATGTTCTTGAATACCCAGCACCTTCCACCAATTGTAAAGGGGTGCACTGAACAATTCAAATGGTAGCGTCTGTTCGTAACCGAGAAGGCAGATGACGCAGAGCAGGAACAGCTGGTTGCCCGAACGGCTCACACTCGTGCTAAGCACTGGCGATCCGGCTGGCCCACTGGTTGCACTGCAGGCATTGAACAGACGATCTAGCTGGCCTTGTCCTCGTGCTCTTCTTCTTCATTACAGTACTATGGATGCATCCTGCAGTTCCATGTGTATGAGCCCGGGGTAGTAGACTGCTATCGGTGTTTCCGTCCCGGTCATATGCGAGCCTCGTGTCCACATCACGCAGACGCCTCTGTGTGGTCGCCCGAACGCCCAAATACAAATGCGGACTCTGACGAATGGACGGTCATAATAAACGTCCACAGACTCCATTAAAACTGAAGGCTATCAATGCCCACCGCAGCCGCAAGCTTCGCCATCTCCTTGCGATGGGGAAGCTCTGCGCTTGGTGTCTGCTCCTATAGACGTTTTCACGAGGGCGCCCCCGACGGTCTGGCGTGGAGAGTATGTGTCAGTGTTGCCTGTTCGGTCTGGACTGTGAGCTTGCCTTGCGCTTGCATTGTGGAGTGGTAGCTTTGCTTCAATGTTTCCATATTTTTTTGTCACGAATGACTTACGCTCGTAAATAATGGCATATATCATCAAAAGGCTACAGGCCAGCACTGTGCATGCAGTTTATGGGTGGACAAACAACCAGCGGAAAATAACGATTTTGTGGACTAAGTGTGTCCACAACACAGCACTCCGCGAGACCACTGCCGCGATGTGGTATGTTCACGCTTCGCCGGTTTCCTGCATCACCTGAGGACTTGGCATTTCAGTCTAATATGAACCAATGCACACATCAGTAAAATAACGCATTTTGGTAAACTCTTTTTGGCACATTTCCCAACAGGTTGCGAGAATTGTCAGCTCTTCGATGCAATATTTTCTCGTATGTAGTGGTAGAGGCTACATTTGTTATTCTTTCAAACACGACTTCATTCCAGTGCCTAATACGGGGGTCACACGGCGCATTTTTGATCGTGATCGAGCCCGATATGGGTCCCATTTCTTGGTCGCGATTGGCTTCTTTGCTCAATCTGCGGAAGGGAGCCAATCGCGGTCGAACATTCCGATCGGTCTCGATCGCTATCAAAAGTGGCCGTGTGACATCGGTATAAGACAAATTGGAGCACTCTGCGAGAGAACTGATCGGTAAATACACTTCGCAACGATCTGGAAAAATCGTGTCCTATGGAAGGTGTATGCAGACCCTGTGTCCACCAAAACATTGTCTCTGCATTCACACGCACCCTACGCGGCCCTGCCCAAAAGGTAATTAACTTCAACAGTGTGGTGCTGCATCGAGCTCACCCATCTTGAGCGTTGTCTATGTGCTTGGGCAGCAAGAGAATGCAAAAACGAACGTCTCAACCTCATCAGTGCGGCCTAGCGCCAGTGTTAGAGTTCGGGAACCGTAATGCGCTAACTGTGCGTGGCGTAGAAACGCGCTAAATGAGCCCGCGCAAGCAAGAAAGTAAAAAAAAAACGGTATTCGCATGAGTACGCGGACAATAGCATCATGCTTGCAAGAATAACAGTAACGAAAAAAATAAATTCGCACAGTCGATCAAGTGAAATACTTACGTGCGTGCAGAGACTGCTTCGCTGACCACTAAGCGCTTTTCACTCACGGTCAGGAGTGGTTTACTGTCATATGCATATGTATTTATTCGACAATTGTTAAGACTCGACATTACTTTATTATGAACAAAGCACAGTGAGACGGTGTAAGGGAAACAAGAGAAAGAGCAGAGATGGCCCTAACGCTGCAATAGTATTGGCTTATTTCGCTTCAGAGATAGCGCACACGAGCAATTCTTGCCGTACGCGATATCTTCAATACAAACTTCGCGCACGATCTACGTTAAGGTTCACCGTGAGCGAAGCTTGTTCCAAATTCAGACATTCGAAAGAAAAGCCATTCCAGGTAAACAAACGTAAAAAATAGGTAAACAAATATATCTTTATAACAAGTCCTGTTATAATCCCTATTGGGATTGACAGGATCTATAAATAAATAAATACTAAAAATAAAAATCTAGCACCTGGGCTGTATCAGTCGCGCTGGCATCTGTGATCACTGCCGCGGGTCGGTTCGCTGCAGGTACCGCGCTGCTCGATCGCCACGCTTTATGCTTTGCCATTTGGTTATAAGCACCCTGCACTGCACCAGATCCAA
>NW_023605740.1:0-59999 GCF_013339745.2 Dermacentor silvarum
CAAACGGTAAGTACATATCAGCACACACTCACAGACAGATGGAAAAAAGACAGAGACTCGCGCAAGCTGGTGCAACGTGCGACCTTAGTTCGTCCGCACCTTCGTCAGGGTGTGCCCCGCCGTCTCCGCTTTCCTGCCTGCCTGAGCCCAGTGCGCGGAAAAGGGAGTTAGTTCCCGTGGAGAAGCACTCCCAGTGAGGAGAGGCCAGCGAGCGAAGGTATCGATGCCTTCGCAGAAAGCAGGGCGCCCGGGGTGTGAAAGTTAACGCGGCGCAGACGCCATCGCTGACGTGAGGCCACACGAGCGACGAACGAAAGATGGGAGAGGGTCTTAGCCGAGAGCGCGCAAGACTTTGCGGGCCTCGCATGTAACGGTAGGGGCCTTGCAGTGTCGGAGGTTATTTGGCGAAAGTGTGTGTGTATGTGTGTGTGTGTGTATGTGTGTGTGTATGTGTGTGTGTGGTGTGTGTGTGTGTGTGTGTGCGCGCGCTGAGGAGGGGGTTTCTTTCCGAACTGGAGGCCATTTCTCGTTTTCACGGGCAACTTGGGCGGAAACCCTGTGGGGGGGTTCTGGCGTTGCCGCTTACGTCTGCCACCACAACCCCCCTCCTCGACCCAGCGTGCAAGAGGTTGTACCTGGCCGAAAGCCAAGGACGTGGTGGGGGTCTTTGAGCGTGCGGACGGGGATCGGGCGTATACACACACTGACGTTCAGCGCAGCGAAGCCGGTTGACGGCGTCAAAGAAGGGGCTGCCTGCCGCCGCCCGCAGTCTTGTGCTCCTCGTGAGCCGTGTCCTGCTTCGGGAAGCGAGAAAACAGAGCGCGTCCCGTCGCGTGAGAGATGGAAACAAAGTTAGACGAGGGTTGGAGGGGGAGGGAGGCTGTGCGGTGCTGACGAAGCTGGTCTCTCTCTTCTTCTCTCTCTCTCTCTCTTTCTTGAGCGCGCTTTCACACGACGTGCGGCTTGGCGCGCTTTGCTGGGCATCGCGCGGTACTCACGTGTTTTTTAGGAACAGGTCCTTCTCTTAGTGCTGTCTGTCGCAGAGCTGTCTCTGTTTTGGACTCGCAGCTTGCGGTGCGGCTTTTGTTGGTTCGTTGGTTGATTTTTCTTGCTTGTGGCTGTTGTGTTTTGTTAGGTTTTTTAATGCTCCTCATCCTCCTTATTCTTTGTGATTCTAAGATTGCCACGAGGATAGCTATAATAAATTTTAAAGGGGACACCAAATAGACGGTTGCAGCCCGTGTGATGCAGATACTTCAGCAATGGCATTGTGAATTCGTTGTGTCCGTTATTTTGCAACAAAGCAATTTGGAACAAGCATTAGGCTTCACTTCGGCATCTGTGAGCAAGTTGTGCCTCATATCTCGAGTCCCAAGTAGCCGTCGCTGCAAGTTACAAGTGTCCGCGATAAGGTGCAGAAATGGGTAGTGATACGACTAATCTTTGTAGTTATGAAAAGAGTTCGTCGTTCGTGATTGATTGATTGATTGATGTGATTGATTGATTGATTGATGATTGATTGATTGATTGACGCATCATTCATTCTCCTCCGCGCCAGACACTCGCTCTCATTGTTCTTCCAGTTCATTGCTCGAACCTGACAATTCTGGTTATTTTCATTACCACAGTTACGGCGTTATTTGGCCCTGATCGACCACTACTACATCGAAGCACAGACCAAACCAAATTTAAGGAAGCAGCAGCAGAATCCTGAGTTTTCCTTAGAAGGTACACTTTTAGGTCTCAAAACAGAGGAAATTGACTGTCCAGTTTCCGCTTTAAGCGAGGCTGGACAGTCAAAGGGGAGACAGCCGATGTCCTTGTTCCCTCGTGAACTGTCACGAGTGTCTTTTCCTAAGGCAACGCTCGTCGCGCCACAGGACAATACAGTATAGTCAAGGTCACAGCAGCGCTTCTATTATCTGCGCCTTCCTGCTAAAACGTGCAAACGTGCAAACGTGCTAAAACGTGCTAAAACGTGCTAAAACGTGCTAAAACGGGCAACGTGCTAAAACGTGACATATAGACCCTTTTCACGGTGATCTCGTGGGGTACCGCATGTTTGATCACGTGGTAACGCGTTCATTGCGCTTGCCTCGGCTGCCTCCGTTGTGCTCCCTGTTTACGTTACGTATGAGCACCGCACGTCATGCGCATGTGCGCATGCGCAGCTCAGCAAAACTTTGCTACGGCGGATATCGCAGACGCTGACTGGGTGGACGACAGAAGCTTTGGTCATGTAAGCGCTTCTGTGATCATTATGCCTCTTCTAAACCACGGGAACGGCGTATATATATATATATATATTATATATATATATATTATATGCAGTGCTTGAACTGAAAAAGCGGGGCTATAAATGTATTCCAAGCTGTTCCGCTCATTAATTAAATCAGGATCAGTGTACTTTGCTCTTCATTCTTTATTTGGCATACCCTTTGAAACAGTGGCTTGTCATGATTCTGCCTCAGTAAAGTTTGTCGGTGCGGTTTCTACTGGACTGTGTATTTCTGGCTAATCGCTCGCGGGTGTGCTCAGTGGCGATAAATTTGTCCTTGCTGCGCACAAGGCTTGGAACTTGGATGTCCTGTACTTTGTAGTAGCCTGTATATCAGAGACGTATTAGCGCTACATAATCACTCGCTTGTTCTGTGGACTGTCACGAAACCTTCAGCTTCGAACGTCATGAGTCGTCGGTGCAGCCACCGTCACTTCTGCTTCGGCGCATTGATTCAAGCGAGCTCCCATTCACTTATTATTGATACGTTGCGATATGGGGGCAGCAAGTTTGCGTGTGAGTTGGGGTAGATGTGCGTATAGATAAGGTGCGAAAAAAAATTTGCCCGGCTTGAACGCGGTTAAACCAAGTTTGTCGAGCGATAGCACGGTTTTGCTTGCTTTGGGGAAGGACACATGACGCTGCTCGGCGCCGTCAGCAACTACAATTGCACCAATTGCACCACAAGACAATTGCACCACAAGACAACACATAGACGCTGCTCGGCGCGACAGCAGCAGCGAGCGAATTGACCTTCATGCTGGGTCTCGCTTCAACGCGAATTAAGCGTCGAAACCGCCGCGCATGCGAAGCTACCAGCACTCGGCGCACTTTGTCCACGTCGCAGATCGCTTTCAAGATATCGGCGCATGCGCGCGGCGTACGCAGCAGCTTACTTTAGCTCTCTGCGCTCGCTGCTTTTCTGTCGTTCAATATAATCGTCCATCCATATGTTCTCACTTTTGAATTACCACACTACTGTTTCACTAGTCATTAACCTTGCATACACAACCCTCGATTCACGGCCCATCTCCCATTGTGGGTACGCGGCTTATGCTTTGAAGTGTCGTCATCATCATAAAGCCCATGGAGCTACATCTTCCTCGCGCCTGACTTCGTCATAATCCTGCGCTGTTCACCTATAAGGATAACAACTAAAAAACCCCAAGTCGACGCGCTTACCAGTGTAGCTTAACTTAATGCAGCATGCAGCTTAACCCGTGCATTTTAGCTTTCTTGCTGTCCCAAAATCCAAGGTGCACGTTACGCATTCAGCAAAAAGTTCTTATATATATGAGGCAGGAAGAACGTTTCGAGCCCATTAGAACATTATGCAATCGGAGCATGGTGCCGCGTTCTTCTTTCCTAATCGTCGCCTCACACTTCCTCTTCAGGGATGACTAAAGAGCGCCTCTCGTTAGGCAAGCAGCGGCACCTGGTCCCAACGTGTGCTGGCACTTGAGCCGCAGGTTGCTCAACCGCGAGACAAATCGACTGTCACGCTTTTTGATGGTTCACGGTCTTTTTTTTTTTATTCTTCAACCTTTCTTTTTCTTTTTTAAGCGAAACGTTATATGTCTAGGCTAGGGAGCCTACATTCAAAACGGCGTTGCATGTAGGCTCCCTAGTCTAGGCGAAATCGCCTGTCCACAGAAACTATCTCCATCAACATTCAACCATTGGCTCGAGCGTTGTCTTCTTCCGCAGCTGGCTCGTTGGCGCCCCTCGGGTTGCGCTCGTGCTCGTGCTCGTGCTCGTGCTTTGCTTTGCTTTGCTTTGCTTTGCTTTGAAACTATTCAATGAAAAACAAACTGGTGTTAGACATTTTTTTTCCTTATGGGAAAAAACGTGTGCTTTTGAAAGGAGAGTAAACTAGAAGGTAATAAATTTTAATCAGTTAGTTTTTAATTTTCTAAATAATAAGTATAAATCAGTAAATGACGTAAATTAGAATTTTGTAAAAAATAAACAATAAATCAGTAAATAACTAGGTATTCTCTTGTGTCACCAGGGAACTCGGATACGGCCCTGCATACGTTCCTGTGGCTGAAACCCAGCGTAGATGCCCCAAAGGATAGAATGTTTTCAGTGTTATAGCAATGTCTAATTTTCGGAATGGAATTTCGAGGTATTTCTCGTGCCACTGCTCCTGCGTTAGTAGTCGTCGTCTTCTTCCACAGCTGGCTGCGTTGCCGCTCATCATTCCAGCGTAGAATTTCACTTCTCTTCTGTCGTCGTAATGGAGAGGCCGCGTTTACGGGGGTATGAGCCATATTGCTTAAAGTGATATGAGCCCTTCATTGTCTTACCTGACTACGTAGATTTAATTTTGAAGCACTTTAATTTCGAAGAATCGCAAACGCCAATGGCGGGCGAATGCTGCTAACCACGCCGCCGAGCAAACTCGATACCAAGGAGGTTTTAAAAAATGATTTTTTTTTAAACCTCCTTGCTCGAGACTCGAAACGCGAGCGACAACGGCAGGCTGCGATCATACCGTCAGTGACGGAGTTCTCTCCATCGCAGCGAACGTGTGTGCACATGTAACCTCATAATTGAGAAATACTTTAACGAACCGTCGGGATAACCCAGTGAAAACACGGGAACCGCACGTTTCAGCTTCGCTGGTTAACCATCTTCCGGAGTGGAAGGGCCGACGAATTTTCTTTCTCCTTTTTTTTTTTTTTTTTTTTGGGGGGGGGGGGGGGAGGTCGTCTTTGCTTAAACCCGCCGGCCGGGCTGGCTCAGTTCTTGTGGCGATGGCGTCCTGACTGCCAAAAACGAGGTCGCGGGCTCAATTCCCGCTAGCGTTCCTATGGTGGACAGAGTGCGCGAAAAACGTTCCTGTATAGCGGGCTTTTTTTTGGTGCACCTCAAGGATATCCCCAGGGAGTTCAAATAAATCAGGAGACTCCCACTAGAGCGTCTCGCGATCGTCGCCTCTGCTTCGCTTCGTTCAAAATCCGTCAGCCAATTTCAATTAAGCGCGCCTTGCAATAAGGTCGTGGTTCGGGCACGTAAAAACCCACAATTTCTAGGCGTTATTTCGACGCGGCAGGCATAAAACAGAGGGAGTGTTTACAGATACAAATACAAAACAAAGATGTGATGAAAGAACTTAGGAGAGAGAGAGAGAGTTCGGGGGCCTCGCACCCCTGATTTTGGCAGAAGAGCTACTAGCATAGTAGCAGTGGTCTCGCTTACCGCCCCTGTATCGTATACAGTCGAACGCCTTTAATAACGAAGTGCTTGGAGCCCCCGAAATCGTTCGTTATACAGGTCACTTCGTTGTAAAGGTCGCGCACCGCACACCTCGCAATAGAACCGGCACAGAATTAGTTCTTCGTTATAACGGTCATTTCGTTGTAGAAGGCGCTCGACCGTACCCGATTTCATACATAGGAGGCAACGCCGCGGAATCTACGCAAATAGTGCGGCCACCGAAGTGAGTACAGTGCAGTGTGCACCGCACTGACTTGCAGATGCCGGGCAGTTTCTCTTGATATACGACGTTTCTAAGCAATAACGACTTGTAGACTACAACTACAGCTTGCAGGCGTAAGTTTATGCCAAAAGTATGTATTATTTGCGCGCCCTCGTGCTTCCAGTATGTGGCGCACTATGTTCTGGTATAGCGAGTGTAGATGATGCGCTGCGGCCGCCGCATCGCACAAAACGTGTCACTCCGCTCGTTTAGTGGTAAATAGGTTAACAAACCTTCGCCGCCGTTCACGTAGTGAATGCGTCATATCTTGCGACATGAAAGTACAAGCTTAATTTTACGTGGTTTTACATGACGCTTGCCTACCTTTCTTTCATATATGACTCACTATTTCTTGGTCACGCAGAGAGGAAATGCAGAGAGGTCAGCCGCCCGAGGCAGTAGTCCTCTAACCTACTAATCTGATCAAAGGAAAGGGAGAGACGAGAAAAAGAGGGGAGAGAGGTGAACTTGTAATCATCATTGTCAGCCTATTGTTATCTCCACTGCAGGACAAAGGCCTCTCCCTGCCATCTCCAATTGTAATATGTAGTCGCATATCCTACTGCCTATCTTCATGCCAATTCAAGGTCGCAATGGGACCAGCCTGGGACCAATACTGGTTCCCTGTGGAGCCAGCACATGCGTGCCACTCTAAGACAGACATGGATGAGACATACGGCGGAGCCAATATGAAATCATAGCGCAGTCAATATTCAAACACTAGCGGACCGATACGGATCAATCGTGATAACAATGGTATGCCTACATGGGCTCCAATTATGACGCGGTCACGTGCGAAGTCTTCATAAAAGAAGCAATGGAGCTGCAGTATTATGATCTACCGTGCAGGCACAGCGGCGAAACAAACTATAAGGGATCGCATAGAAACGAAGCTCGCAGGCTGTCTCAGTCTTTCTTGGCCCCGCCGTTCTTTGAAGGTAGTATCTGCACCATTTGGTGCAGTGTGGCGAAATCTGTGGATCGCGTCAGCCAACTTGAAAAAAAAAACGAAAAAAAAAAAGATTGAACTGGAAGAAGGGCTGCTCCGTACTTCGCGCCTCTGATCGCGTCCTTTCGCGCTACGTCGACTGAAAGTAAGTTTCATTCATCGCGCCAGGATTTGTAGCCCACGGCGGGCGAGCCTCACTCATTCATCACTTGTCTGTAACAAGAAGCCCGCTTTCGTTCCTAATTGGCTGACGCGAGCTCAATGTGGCATTCGTTGCACTGCACGCATTTGGCGAGGCGAAGCCTGCAACAAAGGACTAACCAATCTCGATACGCCCCCCGTTCAACGGCGAGAACTCAAACTCTGCAGCCAGTCTGCTAAAGACAGCCGAGACGTATGCAAATAGCGAGCAAAGAACAGCTGCAAAAACAAACGCTATAGGATCGAAGGGTGCAAGCAAAGGCTTAAACGCGGTGGCGCGCAGAGCACTGAGGCAGGGTGCCACTTCGATGCACATATACAGGGATGCCGCTCTCACTTTCACAGTCTCCTTGACCGAGCGTCTGCTGCAGTGTTACCACACAGTCTGTGCACAGACGCGCATGCGCACTGACTGCGTACGCGTGGCTTTGAGCCAGCCTCCGTCTGTGCAGTGACGGAAGGGGGGTACTGGCTTTCACAACCTCTTTGACCGCTCGCGCCACTCGAAGCCGGACCGACAGCCCGGTATAGTAAGTGGGGCGAGTACGTCGGAGGCTGCTGGTTTCGAAAGCTCGGGGTAAGAAAGAATGAGAAGTAGGAAAATAAGTAAACGGAAAGTAAAAAAAATTAAGAAAAAAAATTTAAGCCCTGAGCAACCGTGTGTAAGCGTGGGTGTGGGGAGAGGTATAGGTGAGACACCCAGGTGAGACGTATATGCGTTCGAGCTGCCACTCTCTGGGACAAATGCTGTGGCGCACGCCGGCGAGGAAGCGGCAGAAAAGCACCTGCTGTGACGTCAAAAACGGGCTCGAACGGACGAGAAACGAGTGCGAGTCAATGTCAAGGCTTTGCACACGGCCGCAGCGTATATGAAACGTGGGGAGGGTTTTTGGAGACAGTGTAGGTTAGCTTAGGTTAGGTATAACACTTCCCATTCCTGGGCATCTTCTAGTTCCCTGTTAATTCTTTTTCTTTTCTCCTTTCTTTTTTTTCTTTTTTGCGTATCCTTACAGCGGTAGCTCCTAATGTGTTCTTTGACTGTGGATATGTGAATCTACAAGTGCACCATGCTAAAATACCATCATCGTCATTATGATCGTCATATCGTCACTGCTACAGGGTAAAACGAAGTTAACGTGGGCAAACGTTTCCACGAAGTCGTCGCAGCTGCAATTGAAACAGTTCTTGGTGTCCTTTATTGACTGCTTTGAGTGACGACTGTGTAGTCCTTCGTGTTAACTTTATTTCCCGACAAAAAGATATAACGGCTCTTCGTAGCCCTTTTTCACAAAAAAAGAAAAAGACGCGACATGGATGACTGTGTTGGAAATAGAGATTTAATTGCTACGTAATTATGAGCACCAAGTATATTGACTACAAAAATGTACAATTATCCTATTGCCTCGTCTTCTTCCGAGTCTACAGTGGCACGGTGTGAAATTAAGTACCCATCGCCATTCGCGACTGAAGGACTGAAGGGGGATATTATGTAGTTGGCTGTGACAGTTCGGCAGGGCCTCATAACCTTATATTTTCCCATACATTATAGGACGGAACCAGACCGAACGCTTTTATTAGTTGAGACCACAGATACCACCCGCCAGAAGAAGAAAATCTGGGATGATGATGATGATGATGATGATGATGATGATGATGATGATGATGTACAGATGAAAACTATGAAGTGCACTAAAAGCGCTCACAATACATACGCATTGTGAGCGCTTTGAGTGCACCTGATGGAAACCACTAGAAACGGAAGAAACACCCCAGCCGAGATCTCACTGGAGGTCGCACACCAGTGCTAAGGTCGAGAGAAGAAGACGTCGTTGGTCATGATGGATGCGCGTCTCGAAGAATATCCGCTACAGTGTCGGAAGAGGCTGCAGTTGCGCAAGGGTTACCGCAGGACTGTGTGAACGAAGTGGGAGAAAAGAAAGATTTACGAGTTCCCGGAGTCGTTGGCGGTGAAGGCCTGCCTCCTCCTACCCCTCCCTCCTGCCCCCCTTGACTAACAGGCGAGACAGAACGGTTTCCCTTACGCAACCGGGCCTGCAAGGCCCTCCTCCCGAGAGGCGAAGCAGGGTGACGATAAAGTGCCAATGTCAAGGTCGTGACAACACCGCCAGGGAACCGCGCGTCGGGGGTGGTGGGCGTTCGCAGGGCCGCGCAGTGCTCGGTCGCCGCCATAATTTCTTACGTTGCCCTTCTGTTTTCGCAGGGTTTTCCAGAAGTAACGTCTGGCAAGGTATAAGCATGCAGACGACAGGGAAAACTTCCATATAGGGGGTTGCACGTTCTTCTCGCTAGCGATGGCGCGAAACTCACCGGAGAACGGATGCGAAAGCACGTTACAGCCACGCTCGGCCCACAGACTTTCTGACATGCAGTTTTTTATATGACAAATATGGGGGTAGAGCTAGAACGGCCTGCTCATTAACGGGGACTAATTAACCCATCTTCTCTGTCTCAGTTCCAGCATCAGCACGACAAAACCACTCGTCGACTGACGCGGACCTTATTCAAGTTAGCAAAGGATCGAGTTAGCAAGTGTGACCTGAGAGCAGGCCCTTATATTTTACCAGACGTTTATCACCCCTTTATCAATAAAGGACTAGGGATCAATCAATGCAAAGAGACAAAATTTGTGCGCTAAACATGCAACAGTCGCGCATGCGCATTGCCGAATGATGGTAACGTGGGAAAATACGCTACCGGAAGTGCCAGCTAAGATAAATTTATTTATTTATTTATTTATTTATTTATTTATTTATTTATTTATTTATTTATTTATTTATTTATTTATTTATTTATTTTATTTATTTATTTGTTTATGTATTTATTGTTTGTTTGTTTGTTTGTTTGTTTCATTATTTTAACCGGCACAAGGGCTTTGGGAAATGCTATGGTGAAGGTTTACGCGTTGGTTTTCACCACCGGAATCATTATCGGCCGCACAAGACTTCAGGCACACGCGTTATTTGCATTCCGCCTCCAAAAGGACGCGGCCGCCGCGTATGGCAATCGAACCCTGAATCTCACGTTCAGCAGTAAAACTCCGCAGCCATGCATCGATCCAAAGCCGACGGCATTGAGTTTTCATTGAGTAACATCGAAAGAGAGAGAGGGAGTTTATTTGAAAGAAGGCGGAGAAGTTGGCCTGAGCTGGCGTGAACATCGAAAAACCTACGTAATATATCACATCCGGTTGTGCCAACGTTCAAAATTTTCAACACAGATCCGGTATTTGTATTTCTAACAGGAAGTATTGGATTTAGGAATTTCATATTCAAGTCATTCGAATATTCAGCTATGGTGGTGTACTATAATGTCTTGCTACGATTGCTGGAGCATTGATAAAGGCCTATGCGTGCAGCTCGGCAAAATTTTGGAGGACACTGTATGGTTCACCGACCGCGTCAAGTGCTCGCACGGGGGCGAACCAGGAAGTGTGGTGAACTGTTATTTTTCCTCATCTGTGACCTGCTCAGTTAAACGAAGTTCCGAATACTGTTGAGCATATTGAAGGAAATAAGGTAGGTTTTTTTGTACTAACATTCCCTCCATACCGTATTTTTTTAATACACTTCTAACCTTACTCTTACTCCCAGGAGCATAAAAAAAAACATTTGGTATTCGATTCGCTTATTCGAATACCGTATTTTTCGATTATCCGTAGTCGATTCGAAAACTTCCCAATTAGAGCAGCTGAAGAAGCAATTATAACAGACAACTATGAATAGCGCGGCAGATGTGTTTGAGTATTTGATAGTTTGAAAGTTCAGGGAATTGGCCGCTTTTATGGACCACCACATTTGCACTATCAAACCAGACATGGTGATTTGAACAAAAAAAGGAGAAAAGAACACCAGTAATTGCTGCGAGAAACGACAGATAGCGTTTACACCAACCAGCACGTAAAAAATCGGACTGCGAACACACACACACACACACACACACACACACACATAATATATATATATATATATATATATATATATATATATATATAATCGCGCGTAATGCGACGACGTGGGTTCGTACCCCACCTGTGGCGAGTTGTTTTTTCATCCATTTTCATTTCCATTTAAGTATCCTTTATACATTTCAATTAAGAACTACAAATAATTTCAAATTTGAAAAATGCACGCAATGTGGCTCGAGCGGCTGCAGTCGCACGGCAATCTTGCGTGTATTCGCGGGCTTCTTTCACGCTCGGAAAAACACTTTTATGTAGCACGTATTGGGCAACAGAGAGCTGTATTAGGAGTTTTACATGTTGCTCTACAATTTTCTCATTGGCACTTTCCTTCTAATTACAATATTTGAGAAATTGATTAAATAATTAGGGCTAAGTATGTGATTCGGCGGCATTTGAGCATCTCCAAGGGACGGCAAACCACATTACCTTGGTTCCGTCCAGCTACGTGGCATTTGTATATTTTTACATCTTCGCGCATGATAGTAGTTGGGACACGTGCCCTGTCTATATATATATATATATATATAGATATATATATATATATATATATATATATATATATATATCGAAGCTACAAGTACACGTTACAATTGACAAAGTGCTGGTTCACGCAATGTAGAACGCGAGGTAATTATCTCGTTGACCTATCCGTTCCTCGCGTGCTTTCACGTACGCGGCCTGGGCGCGACCTGTGTCTATACGCAGCGGCTACTAGGAGAACACGCACGCACGCACACAAGTCGTAATCACTCGCAAACACGTACACCCGTACAGACATCACACACACACACGCGCACACGCACGCACGCACGCACGCACGTACAGACACACCCCGTGTACGCATGCGCGAACATGCGCACACACAGGAGAGAATCGAACGCAGAGCGTATACCTCTCTGGCTTCTTCCTTCTACATGCACATGCATACAGGCGGAAGATGAAATTACTCCCGCCGTCACCGGAAAACCACCAGCGTCACGCACGCCGGCGGCCGGCCACGTTTTCGGCCCGACAGAACCGGGCAAGGCTAAAGGAGAAAAGAAACAAAGAAAGATTACAACTTAAACAATACACAAGACGAACGTAGACAAACGAGCGATGAATTTGACCCACTTTTTTCTTCGACCGAAGCAACGAGAACTAAGCCTACCCCTCCCCCCCCCCCCCTGTTTTCCTTCTCTCATTTTTTTTTTCTTTTTGTTAAAATCTCTTTCGCAATGTTTGGCTGCCCCCCTTTCCTCACGCGGCGTTTTTTCGTGAATCTTCGTCATTTTCCTCTGTTTTCTCGTTTTTCCCCTAATTTTTCAAACGTTTTCGGCTCGAACGACCCGAAACTGTTCGTCCGTATGGAAAATAAATACCGGGGCAAGAAATGGCGTCGGCGGGAGAAAAAAGGCGGGGTTGCTTACGCCACATGTTGAGGATCCAGCCGAGCCGCCCGTGCGTGCTTGTTTTATTGTTTTCGAAGATCTGCACGCAATTACTTATCCCCCGCCCCCGTTTTGGAATCGTCTGTTTCTTTTCCTTTTTTTTTTTTTTTTTTTTTTTGCCTCGTTTCTGTTGCCATCTCCGAAAGTTGGAGCACCGCTGCTACGTCTGCTAGCTTTCTTCGCGTCACTAAGTGCTTGAAAAAGCTAGAGAGAGCTCGCTGGCGTGCCAAGCTGCGGAAATGCTAATAACCATCTAAGTCAGTAGTTCTCAAACTTTTC
Source organism: Dermacentor silvarum (assembly GCF_013339745.2). NCBI lineage: Eukaryota > Metazoa > Arthropoda > Arachnida > Ixodida > Ixodidae > Dermacentor > Dermacentor silvarum. The sequence continues at coordinate 12,604 of NW_023605740.1, forward strand.
AAGTACGTGACCCCTTTTATTATTACCAAACCTACTATGACCCTCCATCTTGTAAGCCTTCTATTTTTTTTTTTTTTTGCAGTGACGCGGATACATTTATATTTAATTTATTCAAAAGACATAACCACAACAGAGAGAGCTACCAAAAGTGCTTGTTAAAGTTTTTTGACAAGAATTGATTTACTCATGTGGTTTAATGAGACGGATGTAGTTTAGACCTTGAGGCCCGGATTTTAATTACGATAGCATTTCTTCGGCTATACCTACCAGATAATATTTATTCGTCTCGCTACGATAAACGAAGCAGTGGGAAGAGGGAAGCGGATAGTTTAAAGCTTGCATGACGTCAAAGGTTGGTAAAGGGCATTGACGTCATTGGTGATAGTGATAGCTGGGCCCTCCGTGACTTCCAGGCTCACGACCCATTTGGGGGTGATGACCCGCTGTTTGAGAAACACTGTTCTAAGTGGAGCACTGGGCGTGTGCGAGTTCGTGCTATAGCGTGCCGAAGTAAGAAATCGGTGAAATGTGAAACACGCGAGGCGACGATTCCAATGCACGCGCTGCAAATACAAAAATAAGAAAAAAACGAGTTATGCAAATCAAAACGTACCCCCGTAAGCAAGAATGCGTACAAACCACAGGCTCGCCGAAAAATACGAATTTGATTCGTAATTCAGACGCGCAAGCGCAAATTGACAAGTGCGCGGGGAAAGTTTCCAATGCCAAGTTTGGACGCCAGTCCTCAATTTTCAGTTACAATTCTAGATTGAGAAGAAAACCGGCTTTATCGCGAAATCCATTGTCTGTGTATACTTTTGCTCGGGGGAGTACATGTTGGAACCAGTGTGAAGCGAAGCTTTCGTGAAAGTGGTTAGTTAAATGCTGCAGTACACGATGCGCGCAACTGTATTCATTGTCATCATACCCAATCCTACACGTAATTACATGCGATTTATATGCCGATGCACCGCACAGGTCAGGACTTTTTTTTTTATTCGGTGCCTTTATTCGGCGCCGTCTACTCCATGAGAAGAAAAATAAAAAAATAAGAATTAATTAACATCAACTCATTAAAACTAAAAGTCAACTTCAAATCACAATTACACAAAGTCCAGACACATAAATACACTGATGCCACACTAAAACTGAAAGTCAACTCATAAACACAGCAACGCGAAGTCCAGTCACCTGGATGCACTAAAGTATAAAACAGAAAGTCCTTTAACATAACTACATTACACACAGGGTACGTAAGAAAGTTTGGATTATATTCAAATGAAGGTACATGATTTCAGGAATTGAAGTAGCCAAAGTCGGGTCAGTTCACGGCTTTACTGTCATGCACTGTTTGTGTTTCTTGGACTACAGCGTTCCCAATCTATGCCGAAATCTATGCCGAACCGATGTTCATGCGAATGCACGCCGTAAAACGTTTACGGCGACGGTGTGACGTCACGGGGACGAACGAAGACGACGTTTGATGTTGGTTACGGTAAAAAAAAATGTGTTGAGAGGTGCGCGGGTAGAGATAGACGTGCGACGATAAAGACAGTAGTGTACGCTTGACTCGTATTCGTGTGTTTCATTGCAGCGTGTCTGGCTAGATGTTAACTAGCCCACGCGCATGCGCTTTGGCGCGAACGTGCTCTCACGCGCACATGCTGCGTCACCTGACGCACGAGGCAATCGTACGAAAGATCGTACTTGACGTTGACGCGAGACCAGTATCGTGCGATCGTAGACGAATGACTCAATAAAGGAAGAAAAAAAAGTTCACCGCCCAAGCACTCCGTATACAGATGGTTAACCAGCGAAGCCGAAAGGTGCGGCCCCGGTGCTTATCACTGGGTTAATCCCGACGGTTCATTAAAGTATTTCTCAATTATGACGTTACACAAACGTTCAACTCTTCTAGTACACTGTACGCATGTGGCACCAGACGACGACGACGACGAACGCGGGAGCAGTGGCACGAGCGCGTGCCGAGCACGAGCACTACCCGAGGGGCCCCAACGAACCAGCTAAGGAAGAAGACGACGACGCTCTAGCCAATGCTGATGATGACAGTTTTTGCGTACATGGATGCCACCGAAATCTGAGTTATACTAGCTTCGCTTGAAAAATGTTTCCTCTCAACTCCGCATAACACGTTTCTTGCGTAATTCCGGTTCCGGTTTCTGCCCGACCACTGCACGGTAGTAGTACTATGCACGCAAAACGAACAGTGCTGGAGCGCACCTCTTCGGTTTCGCCAGCCTTTCCGTTGCGTTTCCCCCGCGTCACCTTTCGAAGGCGTCCCCAGCCGTCTCGGTTTTCCAAACACCGTTCATCATGCCGGCTCGAAGCGACAAAAAGAAATTTGTCGTGGGTGCGAGTAATAGAACGACGATGAATAATGAAGACGCAACGACGAGTCGCCGCGTTTGTTTCCTAGACTTGCCGGGGGAAAAAAAAAAAAAATGTGTGCCGCCTCTCGCTCGCTCAACCGAACGCCGTCCTTCAACGCCCAAACGAGGAAGCGAAAGACGAGCTTTCTTTCTTTGTTTCTTTCTTTCTTCTTTCTTTCATTTCCTCCTTTTTCGTTTTTCGTGTTTTGTTACGGTTCCCGTCTCTTGTGTTCCTGGCTTTCTTTGTAAGCAGTGGTCGTGACGACTGCTGTCTGTGGATATGGTTCTTTCTTTCTTTCTTTCTTTCTTTCTTTCTTTCTTTCTTTCTTTCTTAATGTGCTCCACACCACCTGCGTTTTGTGGGGCTGTGCAACGCACTGTATACAATGTATCCGTTCAGCAGTGGCCTTCTAGATAAAAGTTCACATACGCAGACGTCCTCGCCCACGTGACGGCTTCCACCGCAGCCATTCGTCGTTAATATCTATACCGCTGCATAGTTTAAAAGAATGAAAAACGACAGACGGTGGGGGGGTTGGTAGATAGCGGCCCCCTCCTCGCTGTTTGGGAGTGAAGAGAAATGCCACCGCTCGCCTATGCGTCGAGGTTTTTTTTTTTTTTTTTTTTCGTTTGTCTCCGGTGACATTTAAGTTCATCGCAAAGGCAGGTCTTCTCGTAGGGGCTCTGCGTGTCTTGCGAAGCGCCGCAGCTGCTTATTGTTGCACCGGCTGCCATGCAGGGACGTGGTCGACGACTGTCAGAGACGGGAGTAACGAAGTGTCCTTTGCAGTTTTGATTTGGCGTGAACTTTGACTTTCCTCCGTGCGACTTTGGCAACCAACTATATATAGGTCGACGGAGAGTAAGTAGAAATCGAGAGACCGTGGAGGCGTGGATTCGATCAGTTCGTTAGAAACATGTTTGTTTGGAGAACTGATATTGATGGGGCGAGTAAGCTGGCAAGTGCTCGTCAAACTAAATCAATCAATCCTTCATGCGCACGTTGGCTAGTTCACTCACTGACTTCATCATCATCATCACCATCATCATCATCATCATCATCATCGTTGTCGTCGTCGTGCTATATTTATGTCCACTGCAGGACGATAAAAGTGAGATAAAAGTTCACATACGCAGAAGTCCTCGCCCACGTGACGGCTTCCACCGTAACCATTCGTCGTTAACGTCTATATATACCGCTGCATAGTTTAAGCGAGTGAAAAACGACAGACGTGGGAGTTGGTAGACAGCGGCCCCCTCCTCACTGTTTGGGAGTGAAGAGAAATGCCACCGCTCGCCTATGCGTCGATTAATCAAGTGGTTGGTCGCTTGCTAACTGAATCAACTAATCAATCAATAATTAATCGCTTGCTCACTCACTCAAATAATCAGTCAGTCATTTACTCGCTTGTTCACTCGGTCAATCACTGACTTACTTGCTCGAGTAATCAACGGATCGTTTGCTTGCCCGTTAACTAAACCAGCCAATGAATCGATAATTCGCCTGTTTCTCCCTTCACTTATTCACTATTGGTCGCTGGCTCATTCACTCAGGATTCAGTGCATCAGCGAATGAATAAGTCAATCACTTGTCTCCGTGTTTGACTTCCGCCACAGCCTAAGCTATCGGACCAGCTATAAAGAAATTACTTGCCAGGAGGCGATAAGAACCACTCCAAAAGGTAACGGGCACATTCTCAGATGCTCCTCGTTGCCAAACGCACGTCCCATGCTTGAGCAAACGTTCAACGCTTGTGAGACAAAGATCTATACAACCATGTAACCCTGTAATGTAACCCTATGTAACTACGTAAGACAAAGTGCCATGTCGAACAAGGCACATTGCTTGCAACGCATTTTACTCGTTTATTTGTGAATTACACGGAATCTAACATGACGATACTAACGCGCCGTCAAGGGCTGCGCGTGAGGATTAACACTGTAGGTTATGGTCATAAGCTCATCGTAGGTTAGAATCATACGACGGTAATAGGATTGTCTTTGCGAAATCGTCGCATAGGCTAGGACAATGTGAACCTAAAGGATATCCGCCATCGGTAACGCTCTTTCGGCTTCTCATTTCCGAGGCTTAACGCAGGCGGTCCTTTACCTTGTCCTTTTTTTCGTGGAACACACGAGCACGAAAGGTTACGAAGGAAAGGTCTTTCTTTCCGTCTCGCAGCACCGCCGGTTAGTTGGACCGATCGATGTGTGTCTGCTCAAAGAGGCATAAGCGTTTTTCAACACGGGAATAAACGCGCGCGGAATGAAATATATTATAGATGAGTACACCTGAGCAATGTGCTCCCAGCAGATTATTTTTCTTTCTTTCTTTCTTTCTTTCTTTCTTTCTTTCTTTCTTTCTTTCTTTCTTTCTTTCTTTCTTTCAAAGCTGGAAGCGCTGTGCATACTAAACTAGACCGGGAGGCGTAAGACATTTCCCGGTAAGCGCCAGTACATTCCACCCCGGTGACAAGACACGTCTGTGACCTTTTCGTTTCCTGCAAAAGACAAAAAAAAAATGGAATGCGGTCTTGAATGTCAAAGAACCGATGAAAAACAGGATAGTCGATGTGCAAAGAGAACACCGGCCTCTTTCATTAACACATACTCTGAGAAATTCGTCGTATAAACATCGCGTTGAAGAAACACAGACAGCGCACACACACAAACACACAAAAAGAAAAGCCGGTACACTGCTTGGTCCCCAATAGCAGGATCGACGCATAGCCACGTGGTTTGTGGCGGACAGAAAAAAAAAACTCAGTGCCCTTCCACTCTGTGAAGAAGGATGACTAGCGAAGCTGTTATGTGTTCTTCTAAAATGACGAAATTATATATATATATATATATATATATATATATATATATATATATATATGATGACTATATCATAATCATAATCATCATCATCATCATCAGCCTATATTTATGTCCACTAGCTGCAGGACGAAGGCCGCTTCCTGCGATCCCCTGTCTTGCGCTAGCTGATTACAACTTGCGCCAGCAAATTTTCTAGCATCACCCCACGTAGTTTTCTGCCGTCCTCGACTGCGCTTCTCTTCTCCTGGTATCCATTCTGTAACTCTAATGGTCCACCGGTTATCCATCCTACGCATTACATGGCCTGCCCAGCTCCATTTTTTTTTCTCTTAATGTCAGTTGGAATATCGGCTATCCCCGTTTGCTCTCGGATCCACACCGCTTTCTTCCTATCTCTTAACGTTACGCCTAACATTTTTCGTTCCATCGCTCTGTGTGCGGTCCTTAACTTGTTCTCGAGCTTCTAAAGCATCAAAACAATTAAAGACCCCCTAATCCACCCGAATCCTTCTTCATCCACCTTAATCGACCTTAGTCCACCCTTATCCTCCTTAATGCATCTTAATCGACCTTAATCCACCCTAGTCCTCCTTAATTCACCTTAATCCTTCTTTATCCACCTAAATCTGCCGTAATGTACCCTAATCCATCTTAATCCACCCTAGTCCTCCTTAATCCTCCTTCATCCACCTTAGTCGACCTCAATGCACCCTAATCCACCTTAATCAACACTAATTCTTCTTAATCCACCTTAATCAGACTTAATCCACCCTAATCCAACTTAATCCTCCTTCATCCACCTTAATTGGTGGATTGGTGGGTATACTGTGACGTAATGGTCATCCATGACTGGTTTTGACACTTCTGTTAAGGAACCTACATACATATAGGCTACTGTGGATTCAATTTTGTCGACGCGACTTTTTTCTACACACCCTGTCGGCGCACGCACTTTTGGTCTGAACCTAGCCATATAGAGCTTCGCTGTAAAAGGAAAACGACCCATACATTTCTCGCTGATAGCGAGCGAACATTTCTGCAATGCCTACCAAAAAGCCGGTCCCGTCATGCGGCCTGTTTTTGAAGCGGCAGTTTTGCAATAGATGTGATTAAAGAACTTCTGCTCGAAGCAGACGGCAGAACGCCCTGGGGTCAAAGCCGTCTGTACTTTGTCGTCTGCTGGCTGCTTTTTGCCCCCATTCTAGGGACTCTACTCATGCTATCGACTGTTTTCGACCCCCCATGGCGGTGTTACAACTCTTCGAGGGTGTCGTCACGCGTAATGCTGTTGCTGCTGTTTATTTAGCAGAGAACTCACAACCCACTGCACTTCGCCCTCCCCCCCCCCCCTTTCCTCTTTTTTCTTTCTTTTCGGTAATGTTTTGTCTTTTTTGTCATCCACAGCTCGGTCACGTTACGTAACCAGTGTGACGTTGCCCTCCCCAACCAACCGGGATCAACGTTTGTTCTCACGTAGGCGTAAGCGCGTACGCACGCGCGTGCGCAAACTCCAAGCTTTACGTCGCATAGGAGCAGCGCTCCGTGCTCCGAGTGTTGAGTAACCAGCTCCTACCACCGGGTTCTCCTTGGAGGGTTCTGCAACACGTTCGCTGCGCCGTCTGCTGCCGCTTGTTTGCTGACTTGTTTATCGTCTGTCGTTCGGAAAGACTTGAGGCAGAAGCGTATCTGACTTGCCTTCGCTGAACTGGTGGCCGCTATTTCACTCGACACCAGCAGCTTTTGACTGTCCTTGTCTTTTGATTTCTTTTTTTGTAGAGCCCACCTTCCTTGCTTTTCTGGAACAGGGGTTTTTATCGCTAGCGTAGGAATGTCTCGGGCGTTGAGAAATAACGGGCCTTTTACGGCGGGCGCTGTGGTAGGGGCAGTGAACCCGGTGACCTCCCACAGTAGTGACCCGGTGTCCGCAAGGCTTTGCCGGGGAAATTAAGCGGTGGTGTGTTAAGGCCTTCTGGGAATGGTTATCGATCTTTGTTCGCTCGAATGAACTTGGCGTCGGTCTGTGCCTAGGTGCAGATTACGGCTAATTCATTAGTGTTCCCTAATTCACCGGCGGGCTTGTCCGAGCTGCATTATCGCTGTTGCGTCAAGGCGTTTCGTACGCGCGTTATCGGGACCCTTTGGAATGAATCTTATTATCATTGGCCCGTGTTGGAGACGGACCCTCTCGACTGTCTCTCCAGACATTATCTTTTCGTGTTTGCGCAGAATTATCGATTGGATAAGATCACGCACTATTTCCCGTGGAGTAAGCGAATTTGCACAGCCAGGGGTTCGACAACGCCGTACCACGTCGTTCATTCATTCTTTCGGCCACTTTCTTTCTTTCTTTCTTTTTCTCTTCTTTCTTTCTTTCTTTCTTTCTTTCTTTCTTTCTTTCTTTCTTTCTTCTTGTTGTTGTGGGTGGAAGGGGGGGAGGGGTTCTGGCATTGTTAAGAAGCTGCACATTATCATAACTGTAAATACGCAATATTGTTTCATCAAGCCCTATATGAGACTACGTACAAGGGCTGCTGAAGCTATTAAGTTATGACAGTGGAAACTAACTGAGCTAAGTTAAGCCAGCCTGCTGAGTAATCCGAAGAGCAACCAAATGAAGGGTTTACAAAGAAAGCTAATCGTTTTTCGGAGACACATCAAAATTTTAAACACTTGCTTATTGATCAATTATTACCTCATCGATTCTGCTCCTCAGTTTCCATTCGATTGTTTCTATTTATTCATTTTCTTTTCTTCCTTTTTTCTTTGGAACGGTGTGGAGGAAAAGAGGTTTCGTGGCCTATATAAGATTTGCTCCTTTATTTTATACGTTGGATTAAACTATATTCCCTTCGCGTCAACTGGGCGCGCCCCGTTTAAGCAATCAATAAAAAAAAAAACATCCGTCTGAGAGACGAATTCAACGCCGCGTAATGCGGCGTGAAATGAAACACCCGGTGCAGATACGCCCTTCCGATGGACATCGGGTGGTAGGCGGCCCGGCGAAGGACATTCACGCCCATCGACCTACGAATTCTATGCGCTTTGCCTTCACCCCGACTGTCCGGTATTATTTTTTATTTGTTTGCTTTGGTTCCGTAACTCACAACGTAACAACCTCATGCGGTGTACTTTTTTTTTTTTTTAGGTTGGGCGGAGGGCGAGGAGGCACCGAGGGAGACGGAAAAGTAAAAATTGCGATGCAGTTTTGCTTTATTGAAATACGAAGCTTGCAATCAATAACGGTGACCCGAAATGCAGGAACTACTAACGCGCAGTAAAAATTCTTTTTCGGCAATGTCATTTCGGTTTTATCGAGTAGGCCGAAGGCTAATGCAATCGGCAGCACTGTGACGTCCATAAAACGGGTGCGGGAAGGCGTTACAGGTGTTGGATGTTTCCAGAGCTCGCGTGCTTCACAGCCAACGGCGTCACTCGAAACAGCGAAATTTTTGCTTAATACCTTTCCACGAAAATAAAGATTTCTTTAATTCATTTAGCGTTCAATAAATACGTTGATTCGTTCGCCGATTCTGAATTGACGTTCGGGTATTACCCCATCTCGTCTTCTTCGAAGTGTCTTAATTAGCGCCTAGTTATTCCTGGAATATAGTACCTCACATATCTCGTCTACTTACTCGCTTCTTGGTCACGCGCCCACATAGGGATTGTTCCACAGCATCGAATATCTACTATTCCACCATATCTGCGGATTCTGCTGCTGCTGCTGCTGCTACTACTACTACTACTACTACTACTAATACTAATACTACTACTACTACTACTACTACTACTACTACTACTACTACTACTACTACTAACTACTGCTACTACTACTACTACTACTACTGCTGCTGCTGTACTACTGCTACTACTACTACTACTACTACTACTACTACTACTACTACTACTACTACTACTACTACTACTACTACTACTACTACTACTACTACTGCTGCTGCTGCTGCTGCTGCTACTAACTACTACTACTACTGCTGCTGCTGCTACTACTACTACTACTACTACTACTACTACTACTACTACTACTACTACTACTACTACTACTACTACTACTACTACTACTACGGAAATGCCCAAGCTGCCTGTGCATTGCACGAAACGTACCCTAACATGCCACGAAAGTTGCATTAAAGTGCGGCTGCAACTGCTGCGGCACCAACTTTACATTAGGCACACCACAAACAAACCAACGAACCAACAACAAATACGAGTTCTAGCCAACCTGGTAACACGTAAACCGTCGCGTTGCATCTTCGTATAGAGCGCGGTAGAACGCGGCGCGCCAATGGACAGCAGGGACAACAAAAATATATAAACAACTTCGGACGTCCCGGGAGTTCGATGATATCGAACACGGATCGAAAAAAGGCAGCAGCACTTAACGGCCCAGTGATTATTTACGGCTCCTTCGCGCGAGTTCTTGATCGTGACCGATATTCGGTCAGCCCTTCTTCGCCGAAGGGAAAGAAAAAAGGGAGAGAGAGACAACGAGGGGTGGCAAGAGGAGGTTATCGGCGGGAAAAGGTTCAATTCGGGTTGGCATCGTATTTACTGTTTTGGAGTTCTCAAGTGTTAGCCTTGCCTATTCGCGGTGTTTTCTTTTTTCCCTGTCGCGAAACTAAGTTGCCTGTTCCTGTTTTTTTCTTTCTCTCTTTCTTTTCTTTCGTCTCACCGTTAAGTCCTGCTACTCGCTTTAACAGTGACCCCCTTTTTTTTTTCATACACATGGATATGTGTTCTGGTGTAGACAATGGAGAATGTGTCCCAAGGCTGTAAGAGATGTCGTAGACAGCTGTATAGATAAATTCCTTACGAATGGTAGTTAGTGTGAAATTTTAATTTCCTCTATGTTCTCATTACCTGTATATGATTGCGTTATTCTCGTAATTTTGTAACCTTCAATTATTTCATCTTTTTTTTTTCTTACCCTTCGTGATCTACGAACTTACTTTGCTAGTGTTTTGCCATTTTGTTATAAACTTGACAGTGCTTTGTATTTCATAATCTGTTGTTTTTGTTGTTGTTGTTGTTGTTGTTGTCGTCGTCGTCGTCGTCGTCGTCGTCGTCGTCGTCGTCGTCGTCGTCGTCGTCGTCGTCGTCGTCGTCGTCGTCGTCGTCGTTGTTGTTGTTGTTGTTGTTGTTGTTGTTGTTGTTGTTGTTGTTGTTGTTGTTGTTGTTGTTGTTGTTGTTCATTTCCATGATTTTGGGATAGCCGGCCCTACTGGTGGCCAAACTTCCCATTTTTCACGTTTGATAATTAAGAAGAAGTAATTTCAGCTTGTCCATAGACGTTATTTCCCTTCACAAAACACCGGTTTACTAGTGATGTAAACATGAGCGGCCGTGTTGGTGGCGCCACCTTCTATAGCACAGACATTATACTCAGACAGGAAACTACCGCTATTGCTGTAACCAACCGTATGTTACTTGGCTGTCGGTGCATTGCGTCGTGCACGACACAATCAGTAGCATGCAGTCCATGTTTTCTTTCTTACGAGGGAAGCACCCACGTAATAAAAAAAATTAACGCGTTGCGGTTGGACAAAGCTTCACAAAGTATCGCTACGAGCGTTGGTACTGCCGTCGACATCTCCGGTAGTCCGATATTCTGTGTAGTAGGTTGCACAGATCAGCTAAAACTCTCTAATGCCAGCAGCGCGCAGGCTATCCCACATTCTTTCGTTAGGGGAACGCCCGGCACCTGAAACGTCTTGCACGGAGAGCAAGAAACACCTTAGCCGAAACGTCCGGAGAGTCGTGAAGAGAGAACGACGGACACAGCAAAGAAAAAAGGCTCCAAGTTATGGGGTGGGCTTCTTGTTCTGAAGAACGTTCAACATGCGTTCAACATAAATCGATTGAATCAAAAGTGGGTTTGGTTTGCGCGCTTGTGAACCCAAAGGTCGATCGCCCTTCTGTTTGCAGGTGTTTACTTGACGTCTTATCACGTTCTAACTAATACCAGAAGGCTCCTGGGAGAACTACGAAAGCTAACCTAAACATTAAAAAAAAGAAACGCCGCCCAAGCACTCCGTACAGATGGTTAACCAGCGAAGCTCAAACGTGCGGCCCCGGTGTTTAGCAGTGGGTTAATCCGGACGCTTTATTGAAGCGTTTTTCAATTATTGGTTACGCGTTTGTGTTTCTAGTGTAACGCAAGCGCCAATGGCGGGCGGATGCTGCTAACCACGACGCCGAGCTAACTCGAGATATCGAACGCATGCGACAACGGCGAGCCGAGGAGCCGGCGTTGCGGACATAGCAGGTACGACGCAGAGAATTAACGACGTCACTAACGGCGCGGCCAATGGCGCGCGCGCTTGGGTGCGACGTAGAGAACGACGTAACTGACGGCGCAGCCAATGGAGACGTTTATCGAAACATGGGACGAACGGTTTTTCGTTTCACCTAACCATATACAGCTTTCGCTGTAAAAAAAGTACCCAATCTGAAAATAAACAAAATAAAGTAAAGAAGCTGTTTAAAGCTACGGTTTACGCTTGCCATCGGTATATACGTATACGCTTGTTTGTGGAAAACTGATTGGTTCAAACAATTGCCTCCAGCCAGTCCGCGCTAGAACAGCAAGCCCCAATTTTTTTTTTTTTTTTTTTTTTTTTTGCGAGCTCACTAGCTTCTAGAAGCGCTTCTCCCGGCCTATGTATTTTCTCAGCCCCCTTTTACTTCTCTGCTATAGCAGTCCTACTGTATATAACTCGAGATCGCGCAGAAGATGCGACGTACTGGTGCGAGGCCCACGTACATTTGGCTCCCAACGTGGGGAAGTTCGCACCACCCAAATGGTGCGTCTGCGGAGAGCAGGAAAGAAATAGCCGAAACGTCGCGAACGGCAGAAAGAACGAGCAAGAACCTAAAAATAAAGAAGCGGTCAGAGTTATGAGATGGGTTGCGCTCTTGACATGTATATGCGCATGCGAAGATAGTGTTTTTTCTCCTGGGACGAAAAGGCGGGAACACCACAGTATATAAGAGCATCGCACTGTGCCAGTTGTACAAGCGCCAAAGTTCCGCGATCGAGCTTTAGGACTGGGAAAGACCGAGACGCGGCGGGCGAGATTATGAAGCGTGTTTGCCCAACGGTCTGCACGTCTGTCCGCATATCTCTCTACGAGCAAGCGGGTGCACGATTCTCTTTGTTTACGCCGCCCAGCACTCAGAACTCTCAGAGATTGTACCGCGCTTGTGGGAACGCTCGCTTCTTCTGCTTTCGCGTACGAGCGACAGCCGCGCGCAAGAAATCGACGATAAAAGTGGCCAAGAAACGAGGAAAACACGACGACGAAGACGACGACCATGCCGTGAAGTCGCGGGAGTCCCCAACCGACATCCCCTGCCGGAGCTACGACCTACACGAGAGGGAGCAGCAGCATCTGCCGCCAGCCGCCTCCGCCGCTCCCTGAACCTTGCTCAAAGACAAGAGTTGTGCGAGCGAGTACGGAATAAAATATAGGCGCTACGAGAAAAGAGAAAACGTACGTGCGATCAAGATAAACGAAAGAGGCCGCTACCGTCGCGAAAAGCAGGAAAAGGAGGGAGGAATAGAAAAATAGCAGACGACACGGCAGACGACTAGTAGCAGACGGCTTTATGGTTGAGTGGAAGGGAAAGGGGCAGTGTCTATATGGCAACCGTAATCTGGACGATGGCGCGCCATGTGGTTGTGTGCGCGCGTGCGCGCGAGTACGTACCTCTCGCGACGGGTGCAAGGTCGAGAACGCGCGTGAGGGCGCGGGGGAAAGGGATTGAGCGAGATGAAGGAGCACCTGAGACCCTGTGGCGGGCGCGCACGGAGAAGCCACCAAGTTCACTGTGTCAAGAGACGATGTTGGCGGCGGCGACCTGGCCCATGCAGCCGTTGTACGACACGAAGGCTTTTAGTTGCGGCAAGAACACGCCATCTCCGAATGAAAAAAAAAAAAGTAAAAAGATACAAAATAGAAAGAAACGCACCTCTCACGCAATGATATGCAGCAAGCATCCCGGTCGACTAGGTGCGCCTCCCTCGGATTCTGCGCAGCCTCCGACACTGCGGCTTTTTAGCGAACGGACGGTGTTAACGAACCTTACGTAGGTCTGTCGGAGCAGACGATGCCTCCCTGTAGTTTTCGTTTGCATTGTCTTCGCGCTGTTCTGTCCCGTTTGTTGAAGCTACACTTCGAGTTCGGTGGTCTTTACGAGCCAGGCCCGTCTTCACAAAAAAACGTTCTTACGCTGGAACCGTTCGTATACCAGCCGATCGTGACGTCGGACATATCATTAGCAATGGGGACGAGGCAATGGTGAAAATCACTTACGAACTAAAATCTTCGTGACTGCGACGCCAGTTGTTCTTAACAATGCTGAAACACGGGTAAGACAAGGAGACACATTCACAGAATGCTGTCACATGCTCACTTTGAGGGAAAGCTTTTTTTTTTTCTTCAACCCTCTTACAATTTGCGCACGTGACGACGAAGGTCGCCATTACGGATGCGATGCGATGCACGGGTGACCCGAACATTCGAAACTGAAAAGGGCAGGCAAGGTCAATCCAGAAAAGGAAATAGCGTACGGGGATACCAGAGCCGGTGAACGTTGGGACGGGGACCATCGATACATTTTTTTTTTCTTTCCCCCTTCTGTCACCTCACGGGCCACTCGTCGCATGGGAGAGAGATGTGACGGCAAGCGCGGAATGACTGAAAGGTGCTCCTGACGCACGTGACAAGAATGACTTCGTTGCGCACCGATTCTTCGCTATATAGAGAGAGCGGGAGAGCGAGTAACGGCGAGGAGTATCGTGTGGTGGAGAGGAGGGGAAGGGCAGGTGGAATCGCAAGGTCAAGCGACGGTGACGCTTCGCATGCGTGTCTGTGTGTCCGTGCGTGGATGTGTACACATCTCAAAAGTGGAGCAGTGGCCTGAGCACGCGATTCAAGAAGGAGGCTTCCCGACGAAAAAGGAAACAAAAAAAAGTTATAAAGAAACAAGAAGAAGCCAGACGCGACGAATGCGCCGCGAATCCAGGGAAACCGCGGCCGTTGCATGTGTATACATGGAATCAGTGAGCAGGGCGGTAGGGGCGAGCGCAGACGATGGAACAGACGGCACAAGTGCATGTGTTATGTTTGCATCTTCTGTCCAGTCGTCCGCTCTGTTCGTATGTGTCCTACGTGCGTCTGTCCCGTCGTATGCCTTGTTCGTATATGTGTCCAGTGCGTACCCCTCATCACATTTTCTATCCCGTCGCATGCTCTGTTCTTCATACGTGTCCTGTTTGTATTCTCTGCACCTTTGTTTGCTTCGTTGGTACGTGTCTTGTCTGTATCCTCCGCAACGTCGTCTGCTTTGTCCGTACGTGTCTTGCTTTTATCTTCTGTCCTGTCGTCTGCTACATCCGTATCTATCCTATTCGTAACTTCTATGCCCTCGTCTGTTCTGTTCGTACGTATCCTGTTTGTATCTTTTGTCCCGTTGTCTGCTGTGTCCGTGCGTATCCTGTTAGGACCTTCTGTTCCGTCGTCGGTTCTGTTCATATGTACCCTGTTTGTATATTAATTATGCCCTGTCGTCTGCTCTGCTCGTAAGTGTGTTGTTTGTGTCTTCTGTCCAGACGTCTGCTCAGTTCGCGTTTGTATCTTGTATCTTCTGTACCTTCGTAACCGACTAATGCGGTATCTAACCCCGAGGAAAGCTTAGGGTGCGTGTCCAGTCGTCTGTCGCTGTTCACCATGTAGAGCAGCGAGTGGAGTACTCCACCGTAGTGGAGTATTTACGTGGGCGCTCATCGTACGCACTACTGGTCCGGCCGTGGTCGTACTCTGCGACGTCGATCACGCTATGCTATATACTGCGGTGTATAGACATGGTTCACCTGCCTGAGTTGGCGTGCCCGTGTCTGTATGCGCGCACCACCAATAACGCACGGGAGCTCGCTGCTTCGAACGTCCAGAGACGCATTTGGAAGCTCGCAGGGTTCGCGTGCATCTGACAAAAATATTCGTCTTCTGCGTCTACTTGCCTTGGCATTTGTTTCCTCAACCATGTATACGATTGAGGAAACCCGCACGCATTTGATTCTTTCTAGAAAAATGCCTATGGGTTTTCGTTTGTAGCTTCCTGCTGGCAGGTGGGTGGACGCCAATTTTTATTTTCTTGAATCTTGCTCCACCTTTCGCGCTCTTTCGCTGGATTGATTTGCTATATTCAGGGTCCCAGCGCTTCGAGTTGTCGATCGGTTCGACCTCGCTCTTCGATCTGCTAGCTGCCTGGTTAACCAAGGTGGTATAGAGCGATCGACTTGGAATCGCGTTGGTCAAGCGTTCGATACCCGGACAAGGACGACTTTTTCGTCAAGTGCGAAGCTTCCTTTCTCGAAAATTTGTCCGGCGGGTTTCCTTTTGATTCGCGCTACAATCGAGTGGATTACAACTTTTCTGATATTTCGGTGCAGCCGAAATATCAGAAATCAAAGAGGGGGAATATCATGAACTATTCAATTAAAAAGGTCTGTGCGCATCGGAGATTTGTAAGTAGGGGTCACACGTATTATGCCCTTACTTACTGGGGCTTCATTACAAATAACAGAGTTGAGCTTACTCGCGCTATACTTAGTCGTATTAGACCTCGCTACCCGGATCACGGTACGAAGGAAGCCGGGGACCAAGCCCAGTAACGCTTCACATTAAAAATGAAAAGTCGGAAACGTCACGTCAGTACTCTTTTTACAGAGAACGCCATAACGTACGACTCTTACCTTGTGGACACTCTAGCTGCAAGTTCCGGCTGAAGCGATGGCAATGCCTGCACAGATGTGTAGGAATCAGTTAACGCCACCAACACCAAGTCATCTGCGGCAAAGCCGGGCGATTGTACTCTTGCCAGAGCGGAAAATTCTCACGCGCTCTACCTTCATGTGTTCCCTTTAACATTGTACCACGCTGTATGTACGTGAAGAGAAACTTACTATTCGCCCGGCGATATTGGATGATATGTTCCAGAGAAAGCCTCGCTCGTCTCCTAAGGGCCCCGCCAGTGGCAACATATATAGAGTGATAGATGACTGATTATTATTTTTGACGCTATATGTCTCCTCTTCCTACGAGCTTGGTCTTTACAGACTGTAGCTACAGTCTAGCGCGAAGGCGGTGCCGATCATCTCGACCGAACCTGCCCGCCCCACCACCTCTCTCCTTCCCTGCTCGGGTCACTCTTCGCATTGTTCCACTGACCATCCATCACGCAGTGCTTCGTCTGTTGGCGATTTGGGTCTGGCCGCAAGGAGACGATAGGTTGCTCGATCATCGCCGATGACGACGCATTTTTCTCAGGGCTATCTTTTACCCCATGCATGAGCTTGGTCTTCGTTTCTTTCACCAATAATACACATTTACTCGTCAAATGAACGAAATAGAGTTGACAGAAAATATACTATACAGTCAGCTTTCGTTTATTCGGCTCGGTTAATTCGACTTTCGCTTAATTCGAACGCGCCGAAAAGTCCCGGCGATGCACCACACATTGCTACGGATGGAAATAGATCGTTCAGTTCGAACTCGAAAGCACGTCCATTCTGTTGATTCGACCTCCGATCGGTGCCGCCCTCATGCGTGGAGCAGTTACTAACAGCTCGAACACACAAGAAATTCGGCAGACAGCGCTACTGGTTCGCTACGCAACGGCAGTGGCGGCAGCGACTGTGATGGTGACTTGCGCTATGCTGTATAGGCGATGTCGCTTTTGACGATTTCGTCAGCGCCTTACGGTATAGTGTTGAGGTCTGTGGGCCACTGACCGACGACGACGTGTATATAGCCATTGCAATACTGTATCAAATACATTTTTGTTGCCCTTGGTTAATTCGTCATTTCGGATAATTCGACCAAAGCTTGCGGTCCAGCGGGGGCCGAATTTGAAAGGAAGTCGACTGTATACCAGTCTAAACTGATTTGTAGTGTTGCTAGTTATAGCGTTTCTTCAAACGCTGCAGTGATTGGCAACGTATAGGCAACACCGTCGGCTCCTGCGTTTGGCAAACTACGAAAGATGTGGAGCCTGAAGAGGTGGGAGGAGGGAGGGAGGGGAGCGGATATCCAATTAGCTAAACTGTCACGTCGCGGCCCCCTCTTGGCTCGTCTCAAGACCCATTGACTAAGCTTATACCATTGACGCCTTGGCTGAGCTGTGCACTCCCGGGCTTTCAAGTACACGAGAGCGAGGTTGGAAGCCGACGCCACTGTACGCACGTGTGCGTGCCGGCGCTGCTCGCGTACAAGGCAAGCGACCCGTGACAAGGCGAGAGGGCACCTGAGGAGAACCGGGTGTACACAAACGCGAGGTGCTTCGCGTCGAACAAAAGGGGCTGCAACCGGCGCGGCGACCGTGACACAATGAACGGCACCTCCTCCACACTCATCAGAGAAGTGTGTACGCGATCTGCGCTCGTTAGAAGCGTGCAGCGTGGCGATAGTGTATGACGGCGACGCGGCAGCGGCGCGGATTGATTGATTCGTGCGGTTGATAACGTCATGAAGCGACACTGGGTGTCTGATAAACGCCATTGCGGAGGGCTCCGGATCAATGCAGACCACCTCAGGTGGTCTACATTGATCCGGAGCCCTCCACCTGGGATGGTCTACATTAAGAGACCACCTGGGGAGGTCTACATTAAGCTTAAAGGGCAACTACACTCCATCTCACAAGTCGTTTGCAGCACTGCCGAAAGATACGAGGCGTACACAGGTAATATCATTGCGCAGCGGATATTATTGCCTGCCTTATTATTGGTTGGATTATAGAGTCTTTATTTTTTGCTTGGTGCATGACACGTTACAGCGACACGTGACATGTTAGGATCTTTGCGCATACACGTCGCATACCGCGAACCACTGTGGCTGTGAGCAGACGGCGCGGCGCGGATGAACACATCTCGAAGGGGCAATCTGCCTTTTTATTGGCTGAGGAGTGCTGCTTCGAAGTGCTGCAACGACTTGTGAGATGGTGTACTCAGCGGTTGTTGTTTTGTTGTTGTTGTTGTTGTTGTTGTTGTTTGTTGTTTTGTTGTTGTTGTTGTTGTTGTTGTTGTTGTTGTTGTTGTTGTTGTTGTTGTTGTTGTTGTTGTTGTTTTGTTGTTTTTAGCATTTCGCTCCCGTCGAAATGTGGGCACGGCGGCCGCGGGAATCGAATCCGTGACCTCGATCGTTCGCAGTGAAATGTGACGGTGATGATGATTTCTATTGGCATTCTCTTTGAAACGGAGGGGCGACGAACAATCACCTAGCCTGCCTGAACTAATAAGGTTTATGTACGTGCATACAGGTCTAGCATTCTGCCTATCGCTCCTTGATCGTTTCTCGCTCTGTTAAAATGTCTATATTGTACAGTAACCCATGCCTATAACGACTCCAGTTCAATGAATCCCGTCCCCATGTTGTTTTTTTTTTTTTCGTTTTTTTTTTTTTTTTAACCCCCACCGAATACTCTAAAGGTTGCTTCACAACCACGGCGGCGCGGAAGTGTGTTGTTGGGCAAGTAACATGCACCCCAAAGAACTCCAGCGCCGGTACTTCATTGTGACGTGGCGGTTTTTATAGTCTTTTTTTTTTCACATTGGGCCCTTGCGGCTCCGTAAAAGCTCTTGAAAGTTGCGGAGTTCAGTGTTTCGCTCGCATAAAATACAACTTAACCCGATCTTTACCGAAAAGAAAGATTACTAGGGCCGACCAGAGGCCGTCAAAGTTCATGACGTCACAGTGAGGTGGATGTGGGAACTTCAGCATGGTGCCGCTAGCGTTGCCGCTTTGAAGCTCGCCTTTCGCTATTACGCCTTAAGCCTTTTCTGGCTTTCCAGGCCTTTTCTCGGGACGAGAGACGCTTTATCGGTATCAAAAAAAAAAAATTAAATTATGGGGTTTTACGTGCCAAAAGCAGTTCTGATTATGAGGCACGCCGTAGTTGGGGACTCCGGAAATTTGGACCACCTGGGGTTCTTTAACGTGCACCTAAATCTAAGTACACGGGTGTTTTCGCATTTCGCCCCCATCGAAATGCGGCCGCCGTGGCCGGGATTCGATCCCGCGACCTAGTGCTCAGCAGCCCAACACCATAGCCACTGAGCAACCACGGCGGGTTTTATCGGTATTGTAGAAGGGTAATTTATTAATGCAACTTATATTAATGGTCTCTTTAGTGTCACTTTAATGGGATATGTTACGTCATGAAGGCGCGGCGGTGGTAGTGGTGTTGCGGTCGGTTCTGGTGTGTAGGCATAACAGACGTGAAGTTGAGATTCAGGCTCATCTCTAAATAAAGTTTTCATGGACTTATAGAGCAAGAAAAAGAAAGTAAGTAAGTAGGTATGAAGAGGAAGGGCACAATTGAAGTGCCAGCTTTAAAAGGCCATTTCATATTCAAAACTGGGCACTAATATATGCACTATATAGATGACGCTCTAATAAGCAAAACCTAAAAAGATTCCGGATGAGGATAGGTTTAGTCCACGGACGGTCATTCTTGCTTCTTGTGAGCGTCATCTGCGTATGCATTTGTGCCCCATCTCGAATTTAAAAAAAAGAAAGATAAAAAAAAAAAGCTTTTCTCGCTGTTAGCCTTTGAGTTCTCGCTACCTTCGCCGGTTTCTTTTTTCATTTCAGTTCACCGCTACAAACCGCACCTAGATTATTAGCTAGGCTATAGCCTCTGCAGTGCACTACGAAATTCTATGTACAAATAAGCGTCAAACTTCTCGCTCTCTCTCTCAGAGTTCGTCGGCGTTGCAGATAGTGCCCACATACGACGTCACCAATGACCATACGACGCGTCCTTGCGTTTCGTCCGAGTAGAAAAAGCGATTGAGGAGACAGTGTCAACCTTTAGTCGTCTCCTTTTGCCTGCTTGTTTACAAACGCAGAGCTTGCAAATGTCGTTTAACTCGATTTGCAAACCACGACCGTCGTTGGCTCAGATTCAAACTGCTACCTCGGAGAAACACAAAGCGCCTTCCCCGAGTTGACGCAATATACTGGCTTCTGATGCACTTACGGCAGCAGCTCTGGCGTCGGGGACGCTGCTGCACGGCTTTCGTGACACTTGAGTGTTAGTGCCCTCCACAATGGCGCGCTCGCTAATTGCCGGTTTCTGTCGGGTCTCGGGCGCCCTCCCTGACCCTTTCCACTCGCCCTTCCTTCCTGCCTTCCTCCTTTCCAGCGTCTGCATGCCTCCACGCTGGTTGCGACGGTTTACGCACCTCTCCACTTGGGGGCGCCTCCTACGCTCGCTTCAGTTCTTCCCTTCATTGTGTGAGTCGGCCAACATCATCGGTATAGCTATAGTATATAGCCATCCCTCTCTCACCTTCTGTCGCCTCCCTTCCTTCTCATTTGCGCTCGCTTTGACCGTCTGCACTTTTGTCGTCTGCACTTACCTGCCCGTCCTTACCTTTGTTTCCACGCAAGCGTCTCTAATTATTTCTGCTTGTCCTCTTCAGAGCCGTCTGTCAGCCGAGTGCTCCCGCGTCGGCTGCTTCGCTCCCTGTTTACTCGTTTACTCGGCTCTCACCTTTTGTCGCAATGTCGGCTACTCTGTGTTCATTCATGTCAGCCCATTATTCACCGTTTGCACTTTTTTCTTTACTTTGTTTATTTGGATTGAGAACACTGTGTCTTCGCGTTGTTAAGGCTCGACCAGGAGGTACCTGCTGAGTGCCTGTGACCCTGCAGTGGCCTGCGCGTCTGCACTTTTTTGGGGGGCACTCCCTCAACTTAATGATCCTCCTATTCTGCGTGTTTGTACACGCACGTGTGTCTAAAACCCGTCTAAGTAAGCTGTGTTTGACTCGACAGAGCTGTACACGTGCCGGTCTCAGAGGGCATTGTCTGTCTTACATATTAGAGAGATGTTTCAATAAGAGCGTCTCTATATAGCTTCATTTTCATGAACCTGATAAAGTCGCGTCGACTTGTCTCACCGAAATCCGGTCGTCAGGTCGGGCCGAGCGAACGTCACGGCTAGTTCGGATCAGGGATGGGTCAGCTCGGACTTCTGACTCGACCCACTGACTTCGAGATCATGTAAACGAAGCTGTCTTTGTTTGAGACAGTCACAATTAAGACGCACTTCCGCCGCGTTTCGCCGGCGTGTGTCTCTCACGATGCTCGATGGCGCATGACGCACATGAGCTTGCATTTATTCTGTTGTCGACTTCAATGACCTGGTTAATTAATTAATTAACGCAAATCAAGAACGGAGCGTCGACTGCTTCTATCTTGGTCGACCCTCTTGGACGTACATTACACCAAATAAGCGACCTAGCACCGTGCACCAGACGAATTTTCTGCTGATGACCACACTTCCTCTACCTGGTACCTTCGTCATCACACCTCGTATATACAGACATCTGCACTTCTGTCTAGGACGTTTCAGCGCTGCCCTGCAGAGTAAATAAATAGTGATAACAGTTAACAGAGCAGCTAGAGGTTCATTGTACCCGGACTCAACAGCACTATGTGGCCCACGTGTCGTGGCTTCCACAGTTCACAAGCATTGTTTCTCAAACAGGCTAGCAATGCAGACATATCGACTCCTTCGCATATCAGAGCATCACTCGATTTAGGTGCACGTTTAAGAATCCCAGGTGGTCAAAATTAATCCAGAGTCCCCCATCTGCAGCGTGCCTCATCATCAGATCATGGTTTTGGCACTTTAAAGCATCGTTTAACTGCTCTAGACATAAGTGTAGACGTCTGTAACACTCCGTTCTTCGTAGCCGGCCACATGATTTTTTTACCTCAAATGAGACGTCATCTACGTTTTCCTCCGAACAGATTTCCTCCATCGCCTCTCCTGACTAACATCCACATCAAAAGCTTTCCAGTTGCGATGAAAGCGTAAGCATCGCGTGCCCTGACATAGACACACCTACGCCGCGACCGCCGGAAGTACGTCAACAAACGCGCTCGACCTCATTGGCCCTTGTACTCGGACGTCACGGCAGGGATTACGCCGGTGGTCTCTGCAGGGAAACGTCGCTCACCGAGCCGAGCTCACCATAGTGCCTTCACGAAAGGACATGGTCAAGATTCTCTATGCGGCAGTGAGCAACTATGTGTACTTCTCCATTTCCGCGAGTTCTTGAATCTCAAATGCCGCCGCCATTACCTATGTCAGCGCCTCCTACCGGCGCCCACCTCTCCCTCTAGAGTCCCTCATTCGGCTACTTATCATCCATCACTCGTTGTTTTTCCTCGAAGCTTCTATCTTTCATCTCCATTTCTTTACGGCTGCTGATCGCTTCTGTCTATTATGACTGTTTTTGTTCTTTCTTTATTCGCATCTCCGCTCGTTCATAACGCGCGAGCGCGCAGCTTGAAGCGGAAGGGTTATCAAAGAGAGAAAGGGTATACCACGAGCTCGCAACCAGTCCAGCTGGCGCGGGAACGCCTCGGTGGCCGCACGCAATTATCCTCTCCGCCGCCTACCCTCTCTGAAGATTCGTCCAAGCGCAACTAGCTCGCTCATCAGCCACGTGTATATGTGGCCCGTTCTTCCTGCATGCGAAGTTCCGTGCACTATTGTGCGAGCTGTCGCCCCCCGACTCGTCCAATCAGGAGCGAGAAAGAGTCCGTGCAGTGTATATCCTTCATCATTATCATCACCACTACCGTCATCATCATCATGACCAGCCTATTTTTGTCAGTGAAGGCCCCTCCCACCGATCTCCAATTTGCCCACGTCATCCTCGACAGGACTACCGTCAAATGCCGCATATAAGACACGTTTTGTTTTCATTTTACGTTGTTTTTGTTGTGGTGTGTCAAATTTGCTTCTCACACTGTATATACAGTACCATGCCAAAATTAGGAGTAAGGTGTTTTTTTTATATTTACTTTGATGCTGTATTTTGTATGAGCTTGATAATCTTGTATACCAAATTCTTGGATTGTCACGGCTTGAGGCAGATGAGTGGCATACGACTCATCTGATAGTGGTAGTGAGACAGGTCCATAGCATAATCGTGTCTGTTAATGGAAATGTAATGACGTGATGAAACTAAATTACCAACCTCTTCAAACAAAACAAAAGTCCGTATAGTATGGCCAGCTCTTGCAAGCCGATGACGTCCTGTGA
This sequence comes from Dermacentor silvarum, assembly GCF_013339745.2. Taxonomy (NCBI): domain Eukaryota; kingdom Metazoa; phylum Arthropoda; class Arachnida; order Ixodida; family Ixodidae; genus Dermacentor; species Dermacentor silvarum. The sequence continues at coordinate 35,958 of NW_023605740.1, forward strand.
CGCGGCCGATAACACTCGTGTCCACGACGTTAGCAACAAAATGGCTGGAGATTGGGCAGCATCTACAAAACATGACTCTGCCTGTGCGCATGTTACAAAAGTCCTTGCCAGAGTGGAAACCTAATTGCATCCGGTGAACGTAAACGAAAAGCCAGGATAGACAAGAGTCTAGTTTCGGATATAACAATGCGCCTAGGCTTGCTAATTGGGAGTCGCTCTCTAGCAAGGTACGCAAATTGATAATCCCAAATTCTCCGGAGCGTAATGTGCTAAATCAAAACAAAACAAAAAAGAGTGGAAGAGGGTGAGTCTGGGCTGGATATAAGGTGTTTCATGTAGTTTAGCGTACGCAGGTAACTGACCTGGTTTAGAAGGGAACAACAGGCGATATACAGACAGGACGAAGTGAAGACAACAGACACAGCACTCTGTCTGTCGTTTTCAGTTCGTCCTGTCTGTAGATCATGGTCGATTCCCCACCCAAACTTCATTGTAGGCCGCTTGCGTTCTTTTATACACACTTTGCGTTGCTTGATAGGCCCGCAGAACCTACCTTTGGATCCCTTACTTCTAAAACACCCTAATAGGAGAGTTTTAGAAATGTTAGTTTTAGATTAGGTTGCGCAAGTGTTGGGGGACGCAAACCTCCGTGTGTAGAAAAGAACAAGAAACGAGCACAAAAGAGTGCGAAGGGCCCGTAATGGAGTTCGCGTCTCTCAACGCTTGGATGCGGCTTGAGTACGCTGTTCTAAAGCTCTCTATTAGGGAGTTCTATAGATTTTGCATACTCAAACGGCTTTAGGGACCCAAAGGAACCTTTGCGCACGCAAGGTATAGGGTGCCTCGATGTCAGCGCTGTGTGGTATCAATACACCCTAGACCCAAAGCGCCACGCCTGCTTGCGTTTTTCTGTACCCATTTTCCTTTCTTTTGTAAACTCGGCAGTTTGCGTCCCCAAACGTTGTGCGCACAAGATTTATAACTCCTTATTGTCCTCAAGCGGCTTTGCGTACCCAGAAGAACCCAAACTTCTTGCGCCTTTTGCGTTATTTTGTATATACGCCTGGTGGATTGCGTCCGCTGAAACATTGGCTCACTGCTTGGTGGTCAAGCCTGTGGAACCCAACATCCGTTTCAACGACCAACGGGCCTTGGTCGAGCTCTTTCCCGGTTCATGTGTCGTTCGGTTCTGTCGTCTATGTAAGCTTTGTATTAAAGCGAAAATATGCCCAAGCCACTCCACGACACCGCAGTTGTCGCACAATAGGAACTTTCAGCTTCCGTAACGCTGCACGCTTAAATATATAAGCGGGACAGGAGGTGACGTGCACGCGATGCGCTCGCCAGACGGGTGGTGGACCGTCGGATGCGCGCGGCGGTACAAAAACAAACTGGCTGCCGTAATGCGTGACGCAAGAGGGGTCGTTAGCGAAAGAACGGCGCAACCAGCTCCCATAGCTGGCCGCAGGTCAGCAAGAGCAACGGCAAACAAAGGAAGCGCGCCAGGCGCCTTAAGCTGGTGCCTCTTCTGCTCTTTGGCGTCTGCTTCGGGGGAGAAGCAGACGATAAAGAAAACATACAGACGACAACAAGGCGATGTGGCACATTGTATAGACAAATAAACGAGCGCTAGGTGGAGCTGCGCTTCTTGCTCACTCAAAGGATCCCTCTCGTCGGAGAAGACGAGGTGGCTGCAACTCTGAGACTTCTTTCTTTCAGTTAGGTGTGTATGAAGGTCACATGACTGATGACGCGGGTGGTGTCGGTGATTGTGGAGCGGATGGGGCAGGTACAGTGGTACGGTGATACAGTATGGAGGAGACAAGTGATGGAGCGATAGCGGTAGTAGAAGTGACCCTGCCCTACCCCCTTTTCCCACCCCCCAACAAGAATTAACGTCATTTTCCTCGCAGCTAATACCATACCATCGCACAAGTTGAAATTTGTATTTCAATTGTGTGGCCAATCAACACTCTGGGAAAGTCCAGTGCTGATCACAGTCAACGAGAACGTTATTGTATTTTTGTCCGTTTTGAACCAATCAGAGATGACAAGGATGCGAATTCAAATATAGGGCGGAATCCGAAAGTGTCTATAAATAGTGGTAACAACCCTTCATGTTAAGCGCAGGATTTCTTCGGAAAGGATTTGGCTTCATTACTGCCCGGCTTCAATGCCGCAATTCGGAGACGCGCACTAAAGTGATCACAAATTTAATTAGAAAGAGCTTTGTCAAGTACCGTCAAGCAATCGACTTGTCGTTTAAGTAATGTCAGTACCCGCCGGGGTGGCTCAGTCAGCTAAGGCGTTGCGCTGCTGAGCACGAGATCGCGGGATCCAATCCCGGCCGCGGCGGCCGCATTTCGATAGAGGCGATATGCAAAAACGCCTATGTGCTTGCGTTGTAGTGCACGTTTAAGAACCCCAGGTGGTAAAAATTAACCCGGAGCCCTCCACTACGGCGTGCCTCATAATCAGAACTGGTTTTAGCACGTAAAACCCCAGGAAGAAGAAGATAGAACTAATGTCAGCCTCTTCGAGTGATCTATACCACAAGTGATTTTGATAAGTATGTTTCCACACACACACACACATACATATATATATATATATATATATATATATATATATATATATATATATACGCGCACACAGACGCACGTTGGTGCTTTAAGCCAATCAGAGAGGGCGTAGCCACATCGTGAGCCAGTCAGAGCTTAGACAAGATGGCGGATTAGGGTAGGGGGAGGGAGGTACCTGTGTTATATACAAGTGATGGTCAGTATATAGACGTTGCGCTAACAGAAAAGGGAGAGGGAGGAAGAGAAAAATCCACGGAAAAGTACAAGTACAGCTGCAATCGCCCTTGCAAAGTCAATTGCGGGCGATTTTTTTTTTTTTTTTTTTTCACGAGGAGGAAAAACGAAGAGACGAACGCGAGAGTCCAGAGCAGCGACGAAGATTCGGCGTGGGCACGCTTGTTTTGGCCCGCACCATTAGGTATAACGCGCGCTCCCTGGCGCGACGGCAACAAGGAAACAGGACAATACCTGCTGTGCGACCGTGCGCGGCCGCGAAGGAGCTCGCCAATGCGTATCGCGGACCGCCGAGTCCAGTCGTCCGAGCGCACGCACCGCGCACGTGAACGTTTGCAGTGCGCCACGCGCTTACGCTCAGGGGAAAAAAATCAGTTTGGAGCTCGATCGAGGTGTAGCTTAACGTGTTGAGAGAGAGAGAGAGCAAAAAATTACAGGGTCTCTCATGTTATCCCTAAAACGACTTGACGGCTATCTATTACCAAATGCTAGAACTAATTATGGTAAATTTACTACCAGTTTTTCAGCCACTCAATTCTGTAACTCATTACCGTGTCATATTAAGATAATCTTTCATTTTTACACATTCAAATCAAGCCTCCGTAAATTTTTGCACTCAATGTAATAATTTCATGATGACCGTCTTATTAATAACTGCTTTGTGTTTTAAAATAGTTTACGATGTTAACTAATGACTTATTTAATACGGTGTTTTGTATGTTTGCATATAGCTGCTTTGTATTTACATATCTTACTCATTTTTAACGGGAGGTCCCCTGTACAGTCTGTTGACTATGGGACCTCCCTCTGTATGTTTGTATAATCTCCATATGTAACTTTACTATTATGCACAAATAAACTGAAACTGAAACTGAGAGGGCGAAAGCCCAAGTGCCGATGCATTAAAGACGGACACATGACGTACACATCCCCCTTAATTCGCTTAATCTACTTCGCTTAGCCATCCCTCTTAATTCGATTAGTCTAATTTGCTTAGTCATCAATCTTAATTCTATTACTTTTAACTCGCCTGAGTCATCCACTTGATTCGCTTAGTCATTTATCTTCATTCACTTACTAGCCTCGGGATGCTATCGCGGCCAGAGGATTCCTGGAATGAGGGACCCTCCCACCTAGAGTGATCCACAGCTCAAACGCTCGGGAACACCGTCTCGAAAATTAAAGTTTATATCATCATCATCATCCTTTTCATTCGTTCACTCGACCCCTTAATTGTTTTAGTCAGCCCCTTTAATTCGCTTATAGTCTACTTCGCTTAGCCATCCCTCTTAATTTGATTAGTCTAATTTGCTTAGTCACCAATCTTAATTCTATTACCTTTAACTCGCCTGAGTCATCCACTTGATTCGCTTAGTCATTCCTCTTCATTCGCTACTCATCCTCTTTATTCGTTTAATCATCCGCTTAATTCGCTTTTATATTCATCCCCCTTAATTCGCTTATAGTCTACTTCGCTTAGCCATCCCTCTTAATTCCGAAGGTCGAGAGGGTCCGACTCTCACCCAAGGTCGGGGGTTCGAGTGCCTTAATTAACTCTATCTTAATTACCTGTACCTTAATTAACTTCGCCTTAATTACCACCAAAGGTGGTGGGTTCGACTCCCACCAAAGGTCTAGGGTTCGTAGCCTTTTTTGTATCTTTCGTGTCGCCGACGCGTTTTCGCTCAAGGTCGACTGTCTAATGAGTCATATAAGGTTTTCTCCTTATCGCCTTAACAAAGGATATTGGCAGGGTGGTTAAAACTAAACTATGGTAACCTGCGAATTGGGTTAACACGTTTGTACGAGCGCGAGTGTGTGTGTGTCGTTAAAATTAAATTCTTGGGTCTTGCCCACCAAATCCACGATTTGAATATGAGAGACGCCGTATATTAAGGGACTCCGGATTAATTTTGACCACCTGGGTTTCTTTTACGTGCACCGAAATCTAAAGAACACGAGCGTTCTTTGCATTCCGCCCCCAGCGGAATGTGGCCGCCTCGGCTGGTAAACGAACCCGCGACCTGGTGCTTAGCAGTACAACGCCGTAACCGCAGCCACAGCGGTGGGTCGGGGTGTCACCCAATTGTTAAGATATGATTTCTGTCCTTCGTTTTAGTAATGAACCCACCATAGCCCTGCTAAGAATGCGCATATGCCCTGTACGCATACTGTAATCACATATCGTCATATGGGTTTTCACACCGCCATCTCATCGACAACTTTTTCACGATCTCTACAACAGGACATTTTAGATTAGGAGGACGCAAGACCATCGAGTTCCGCTTACGCAAGTGTAAAAAAAAAAAAAAAAAAAAAAAAAAAGGACACATTGCTTCGAGGGTGTGCGTTCAACCCCGATGCAGTGTCAGTGGTGGTCTGAGTTTTGTTTTTGGGCGAGGAGGCAGCCTGACGACAACAACAGCGTAACTGAAAGAACGGACAGGGAAACCCTATAGTTTCGAGCTTTTGACTGCGGTCGCAGTAATATATTGTCTATTGGGTATCAGCCCCTCAGAATTGCCGTGCCTGCTTCTGCGCCCGAGTGTGCCCACTATACCCGCGTCTGTACGGCACGCGCAATCGGCCGATTCCCGCGGTGACCGCCTGTGTCTTCTGCTGCCGCCGGGTACTTTTACTTTCTCACGAGACTTCCTTTTTCCTCTTGCCAGGAAATGCAACGGGCTGACCGCGAAACGACGCTGCCGCTTTTGTTCTTCGCCTCTGAAAGATAACCGAGCCAGCTAGAGAGTCCGCTCCTAGCTTAATGACTTTGCTCCGCCAATGTAAACGCTAGGCTGATTGGAAAATAATAAAGCTAGTTGTTTCGAGCTAAAATGTTACCTTTGGCTGAACAGTGATATCAGGATATCCCCATAATATTTGCCTAGACGTTCAGGTTTCATCTTGAAACTAGTGATATAAAGACCATTCCGCAAGGAGAAAAGCAATAGTTTCAAACACGCGAAACCGCTTGACGTCAGTTAAATAAGCAAACCTAATTGGCTGGCGCATGCAAATTGTGTGTCGAATTCAAGTTGAGAAATTAATTTGTATATAGGTTGTCACCGACTATATATACGCACGATAGTTACGCTACATGCTTAGGAGTATTAGCCGTGCTGGAAGCGCAGTGCGGTTCGCTTTATGGGAAACAACTTATTATAGCATTCAAACTAATGCAGCCGCTTAAATGTTGAATAAAAGCCTACACTTCACATTCATCCGAATAGACATCCACGTTACGTGTCCTGTTGGTAACCTTTTTATTCATAAAGTGTCTGAAATATAAAACGTACATAGAAAATGATACTAATGAGAGGTTCCCCTTAAGGATAAATGCCCCTGCACAAAAAGAAAGAGAGAAAGAAAGAAATAAAGACGAGAAAGAAAGAAAGAAAGAAAGAAGAGAAAGAAAGTCGAAGGACCACTCAGAGGAACAAATTGAACGCCAACCAAAACCACGGCATCTGGACGGATATCGATGGCGACTACGTCGCAACGACGCCTGCACATCGGCTCACACGTTTTCGGTTCTGGCGACTTCTTATTCAACTCGCAAAGGCGTTCCCATAGACTCATACGATCAATCAGTCAAGCTCCCGTCCAACTCTCCTATCCCGCTCCCAGAGTGGTTGAACGGTTGAAACGCACCAGTCTATATGTGGACACATTATTGACGCATGACACCCGGCTACGCTTCCAAAACGAGACGAATTAAGGTATCACAGTATAGCCGAACAAGCGATGCACTGACAAAGACGAGAACCCGTTGTCGAAACCGTTACCGCTCCAGCCTGAGTCACCCCTTGCTCTACCACGGCGGACCGATTCCCGGCGATCACATTTGCATGGAGGCGGAACACACACACACACACACACACACACACACACACACACACACACACACACACACACACACACACACACACACACACACACACACACACACACACACACACACACACACACACACACACACACACACACACACACACACACACACACACACACACACACACACACACACACACACACACACACACACACACACACACGCACGCACGCACGCACGCACGCACGCACGCACGCACGCACGCACGCACGCACGCACGCACGCACGCACGCACGGTAGTTTTCACACACAACTCATTGACACTTTGACACACACAATTAATTAAATTAGCACACACACACACACACACACAACACACACAACACACACACACACACGCACAGGTTTGCTTCGCAACGCACACACACACGTTCCTCTTTTTTTAAATCGTGTGCGTGATGTGGGACACCCTGTATATATGCGTGTGTGTGTAGTGTGTGTAAGCGTGCCCCTTCCGGAGCACGCTGACTCATTACTCGCACTACACACATTTTATAGGTGCAATAAAGGACATCAGTGAGTTACAAAGTGTGTGAGCAGACCTTGAGTGGACCTCGAGTCACCTTGAGTGAACAAAGAGCGTCAGTATAGATGAACGGGAGTGAATGTCGATGAATATTTTAGTCTGCGTAATTACGGACGGGAGAGAGGGCTGGTATAACGTGAGTACGAACGAAAGGATCAGTGACGGTGATTTTGAGTGGGCATCGGTATAAACGTGGATGACTGTCGGCGAGTGAATGGCGGGGAGTATGTGAGTGAGTGCCAGTGAACGGCAGTTGACGCGAGTATGAGCGCGAGTCATGATTGCTGGTATGAGTGAGTGAGTGAGTGAGTGAGTGAGTGAGTGAGTGAGTGAGTGAGTGAGTGAGTGAGTGAGTGAGTGAGTGAGTGAGTGAGTGAGTGAGTGAGTGAGTGAGTGAGTGAGTGAGTGAGTGAGTGAGTGAGTGAGTGAGTGAGTGAGTGAGTGAGTGAGTGAGTGAGTGAGTGAGTGAGTGAGTGAGTGAGTGAGTGAGTGAGTGAGTGAGTGAGTGAGTGAGTGAGTGAGTGAACATCAGTGTGAATGAGTACGTAGCCTGCGAAAGCATTGATGCATGAGTATAAGCGAGCAAACGCCAAAGATTGGAACGACCTTCCCCACGATATCGTCGCCATTATCTGTTCCATTATCTTTTGCCGGAAAACGTGTCTAAGCATCTTTCCAACTGACACCGCGTGAGAGTAAGTTTGCCTTCGTTTCTGTGTTTCCACCTCTTATGTAACACCCCTTCGTGGGGTCTTTAAGGAAATCAGATGGAATGAAATTCTGCTGACTTACGGGGCGGTATGCAAACGTTATCGTGTACGCCGTGCTTTGCATGCGCGTTAAAAAGAACCCCAGATGGCCGAGGTTTACCAGAAGCCCTACACTACGGCGTCTCTCATCACCCACTGTGCAGTTTCGAAATGTTAAGCCCCACAGCTTTGATCCCTGCGCTCTCGAGGGTCTCTGCGGCTCCGGCTCTGACTTCGGCAGTGACTCACGCAATACGTCTTTCGCGGTCGTGGCACCTGAAGCAGAAAATCGAGAGTAAAAGTGCGCGAACGTTCGAAAAAAAAAGGAAGAAAGAGTATAGAAACATTGGTTGTGGAGAGACAGTAATGAAGAAAGCAAGAAAACGCCATGGGCGGAGCGAAGAAAAGTGAGGCGGCTGATCGGAGTGGGGGGCTCGCATTTTTTCTTTTTTTCTTTTTTTCGCCATCGATCAAGAAGACGCCCGCGGGCCCATTGAAAAGACGAGTGGCTCTCTCTTGGAAACGGAGGCAGAGACCCAGCTCCGAAGGAAAACAAAAAAAGACGAAGAAGAGCAGTAGCAGAGGCTTGAGACGGATGATTGAATCGGGCGCGCCGTATGCCCGCAAGAAACGGTTGAGGAGAATAGGTCTCCTTCTCTTGCCTTTCTCTGTCGTCTAGCTGTCTCTGCTGCACATGTTGCTCGCACCGTTATTTACGTTGTTGCGAGGAACACACGTGCCTGGATGTGGATCGATCGCAGGTGTCACGGGAGGTTATCGAAATACTTTGACTTCACAAGCTGGGGAATTTGTTCTTGCCTCGCCGGTTGTTCGGGTTGTCGTAGTAGGCGCAGTCATTGTTGTTTTTTTTTTTCTGTTGTTCTTCTACTTCTTCTTGTTCTTGTCGTCGTTGCTATTGCTATCGCTGTTCTTCTTGTCGTCGTTGCTATTATGGTCGTTGTTCTCGTTCTTCTTGTCATCGTTGCTATCGCTGTCGTTGCTATCGCTGTCGTTGTTCTGGTGACAGTATAGTAGTAGTGGTTGTCATTGTTGTTCTTTCCGTTGTTATCGTCGTTATTATTGTTCTGGTTGATTTTGTTCTTCCTGTCGTCGTCGTTGCTGTTGTTCGTGATGTCATAGTTGTGCTAGCTTTTTATCACTGTTTTAAATGTAGAAAAATGGAAATGTAGGCGTCTTGGCTGGCTATCCCGAAATCTCAATTACAATATTCAAACCGGATCAACGAAGAAGAAAGAATAATGAGGAAAATGAATCTCAGTAGGCGCTAAACACAAGATCACAAGACACAAGCTGCGCACAAATGACGTCAGCGCTCGAGCATTGGCGTTGGCAACATAGTCCAGTAGCTGGGGCAGTCGTCCATCACACAGGAGGCGTCGAGCGCGCACACTGAGTCCTCTTGCTGTTGTTATCGTAGTTGCTGTTGTCGCAGTGGTAGTAGAAGCAGACTGCTGCTGCTACTCACTATTGTTGTATACGATAACTACTACTTCTAACGTAAACTACTACTGCTACTAGCAATAGTATAATTGTAGAGGTAGCAGAAGTAGATTCTTCGATTCAAGTCGTTTTTGCTCCTCTCGTCTTTGTCGTCATCGTCAGCTCATTGTTATTTATTTGTTTGTTTATTTATATAACAACAAAGGCTATAAAAACAAAACAAACATTGACATCAGTGTCAGTAACAGTCACACGACACGCGTCAGTCAAAGTAAAAAGACACTAGATAATAGGCGAAGTGGGCCGTGGGTTAACATTTCTGCATCATGACTGCGTTTCATGCAAATGTCGCTTCAGTTAAGGTGGCAAACAACTCACTAGATGCGATAACAACAGTATTAGATAAGTGGTTCCACTCACATATTGTGTGCGGAAAAAAAAACATGACTGGAACAATGTGGTGTGGCAGCTAATTTCTCCAATTCTATTTTTTTTTTTTTTCTAATTCTAAGGTGAAGAAAATGGGAAGGTGCGTGCGTCCCTTTCAGGCAAAGTCTCAACCGCTGCACAGGAAAAAGCAAGGAGAAAAGGTGAAAATAACAAACAATGAAATAACGAACACTGTACGCACTATAACAACATCCACAATCATATCAGTTATCACGGCCATCATCACTGGAAGCATGTCAATTAATGTTTGGTGCGGTTTCGCTATTTCTATTGTTGTTGACAACGACACTCTGTTGTGGCCTCTGAAATACACGCAGAGATGCCACCCATCTTGGAGCCTGCACAAAATCGCAAAGTCGGCATGTTGCTCAGTTAACTGCAATACTCGAGCATCAGGCTGATCATTAATCCGGCTTTCAACTATTGCCGCAGGGGTAAGAATTCGATCCTCGTAGTTTGTTTTTGCAAAGCTTTGCTTTTGCACAGTTGCCTGGCATAATTTTACTTTTCTTTGCCATGTGGTGAGAGAGAGAGAAAGAGAAAACAAGGAGAGACGGGCATGTCAACCAGCCGGACGTCGTACGGTTTGCTACCCTGCAAGGGAGAGGGGGATGATGGCTTGAAAGAAAGAGAAGTCAATGACAAAGAGAGAGAGAGAGATTCGCGTGTACACGTGTCAGTCTTTTCGGAGCGCACTCAGCCAAATTGGACAGTCAACTCTACACAGGGGTAAAGATCCCAGGTGCATGGTCTCGCCCATCACGAAACCGGCAAGCGTACGCGCTCTCTAATGACTTTCCTAAGATCAATGGAGCTGGGAAGACGCTTGTGGAGTGGACACGAAGTGTCTGCAACTGCACATGTTGCTAGGGGGTAGCGTAGGATGAGGAGGTGGAGTGAAGACGAGGACGTGATGACGAATGCGACGGCGTAACTAAGAAGACGGACGGACCCTGCATATTCCGCATTCACAAAAAAAGTTCTTATGCCAAAACTGTTCATAAGGGCAGGTGCTAGCCAATCACGACGTCGGACATATTACTACCGAAAGCGGTCGGCCAATAGCAAGCAGCACTTGCGAATTAAAATATTTCTGAATTCACCCCCAGTTTCGAACTGTTAACTGCCTTCGCAGAATTGTGCCAAACGATAGAAAGGAGATGTTGTAAATTATAGATTGGTGCGTTGCTTCGTCAAGCGCATGTTTTACTCTTTTTTTTCGGTCTGAGTCCGTTCGGTCGCGTTTCGCAAACAGCTCTAGGGTGTTCATCGAGCACTTCTCTTGAAATCAATATAGGGTGGGCACAGGAGTTTTCAAATTGAACTGGATCGAGTGAATGACTCGTTGAGTGAATCTGTACGTAAGAAAGACTCGGGCGTTCGTTCATTACGACGCTAAACGCACCGACGCGCACGCACAAAAGACTCGAGGGGATATGCCTTGGAGGTTGCGTCAGAGTACTAAAAGCGTCGAGGACGTCCATCTGCTTAGGATCAGTTGAACGGTTCGTTTGCAGGAACGGTGAAAAGTAAAAAAACCAGCAACGCTGAAGGTTGTCTGTTCAAAAAGTAAAAAAAGAAAAGGAAGGTGGCACGTGTGACCCGTCTTTATATTTTTACATGCATGGACCCGGGTTCGGCGACCGCACTGTGACGAGAACCAGATTGCACAATATGCTAACGTATTGAGATTTCCACGGGCGGTCGAAATGTATTCGCAGATCCCCGACTTGTCACGCCCCTTGTGTGCCACTTTCGGAAGGGAAATCCGAAGAAGTAACACACGGCAGACTCGTTCATCTGGTTAGCAGACGACGCTTTCGTCAGGCCTAACCTTTGGCTTCGATCTGCTTCTCTTTTTTGTATGCAGGCGAATGAATGAGGCAGAATAGGTAAATAAGCTCATTCATTCGTAACCAATCCTTCACCGTACTGAATCAATCTACGTCCAGGAAACTACATACTTTCTTTCCCCCTGTTTGTCAATGTTGCTCACCAGCTGTGTCGTATGGCTACCTCCTCGAGTCTGACGAGTCTGACGAGTCATGTTCCGTAGCGTGCGACCACAATCGGTGATGATGTAGCCGCCTCGAAAACAGCAGCCGAAGCAGCGGACGCTAAATTGTTACACAAGCAATGATGAGTTAGACTTGAAGAGTTCTGGGGAGGCAAATACAATTTGGCATTTTGTGGTCATAAAGAGGCAGACAATAGACTCGATCCTAAATTTTGAATTCTTTATTATTTATCTCTCTTTGATTTGTTTAACAACTTCAGCTGCTCATAGTACGAGGCCCAGTCTGGACCACCATACTTGAACAGGGCTCTCATGCCTTAGATGTGGCCGCTGGGTCATCCAGGCACATTTAAGGGATCTAGAAGGGGACTTGGAAGGGACCTAGTGCTGGTGAGAAGGGATGAACCGTATCCCGAGCACATGCATCACCATTTATTGCTGTTATATTTAACAGTTATATCCGGGGGTTAACGCTGCGGTAACGATAGTTTACTCGGAACGTGAGAAGTCTGCGTATGTAGCACATAGGACGAAAGGAATCGTCAGGCTTAAGAAAATCACAATATAAGACACAAAAAAGAAGGACAGGAATCATGAATCCAAGCTTGAATTAAGCTTGTGTCATTAACCGACTAGCCCGGCAGCAGTTAGTAAACGAAAGGAAGCACGCTTGTCAGTTTGCTTCAAGGACTGCTCGAACAACATGACATTCGCGTGAGCGCGTGTAATATTGAACAGTGGCCATGAACTTTTATTAATTAACGCCGATGCATATGGCACGCTTCTTGTGGTCAGCTTTACCTTATTGTCTCTCATACTTGCCCTTTTTTATATCTGTGGACTTGGTATGTTTCTGTGTCTGTGAAATTTGTGTTCGTGTTACATGTGTCACATTTGTGTTCGTGTTCATGTTCGTGTTCGGCTAGCTTTCATTTCTTGACTGTGTCTTGGAATAGCCGAGCCGTCTCTTGATGTAGCCCACCATCCTGTTCCTCAACAGTTGTTAAACAAACAAAAACAAGCGAAACAATGTTTTGTCTGATTACTTTTGTAGCCAAAGGAACAAGTCTTCATGAAGGCAAAAAAAAAAATCTACAAGATGCCTATAGACAATGTGTAAACAATGTGACATTAAGTTTTACAAGGGGGATGCCTACATACGACAGAACAGCGACTGAATTGAAAGGCACGAACGGGGGACGAGGACGGACGAGACAAGACGAAGAGCTGTTGGATTACCAATATACCTATCTGGGTCACCACTTGTATTGTGAATGAGCCTATTCATCATTGGATCGCCAGTGGATCACCATTGGATCACCAATATGTTCATTCGGACGACCATTGTATAACAATAGGCCAATTCACCATTGGATCGCCATTGGATCACGAATATACCCGCTCAACGTTAAATCATCAAAATGCCCATTCGGACGGCCATTGTATAACAATATGCCCATTCACCATTGCATCATGGATGTATAACAATATGCCCATATTCACCAGTGGATCACAACTGGATCGCCATTTGATCACCAATATGCCAACTCGCCAATGGATCACCAACATGTCCATTCGTATACTCTGCCAAGCACTATAGAAAGAACACTGCGAGTCGGCCTAGTGGGAACAGATTCATTAAAAAAAAAACTTTTTGTGCGCAAAACAAACAGGGACGAAGAAAAGGAGCAACACAAGGGCGGTCCTTGTGTTGCCTCTTTTCTTCGTTCCCTGCTTGTTTTGCGCACAAAAGTTTTTTTTAATAGAAAGAACGTTATAGTACATAGATTCGGGGCCATCCCGTAAAACCTTAGCGACCCTGTGCTCACACACGTCGAGAACAGAGACGGGACAGCCCGAGCATCCGACGCGCTGCAAAGCCTGCTCCATGCGCGAGCCGCTGAGGCCATCCAGACGGGCAGTGGCTCTGAAAGAAGGAACAAAAGAAAAAAACGAGGAAAGAAAGTGAAAACGAGGCCGTATAATCGACGCCCGCTCATGCATATCGCAGCCGTGGTATGAGCTGACAGAACCACGAGCGGGACGACCGCCACCACCACGAGACGACGAGGCAGCACGCTGTTTCTGTTGGGTTCCTGCATGCAAGAGAAGCGTCAAACCGAGCTCCGCGTGATCCCGCCCGTATGTGTTTATCTCGAAAAGTGTTTATCTCGTTCCGTTTTGTTTTTTTATCTTTTTCTTTATGTCTCGTTTCGTTCTTCATTTTTTTTTCGTTTTCTGTCGAGACGGCACCTTGTTTCGCTGTTTTCGTTGATTTTGTTTTCACCAGCCGAGTCGTCGGGTCCTGCGTTTGCGGCCCATTCCTAATTCATCGAGGACTCACGAGCGGCTGGCTGGTGCGGCCAGGCCGGCTGCTGCTGGGCCGCGGCCAAAGCAAACAATTCCACGCGTCGTCGGCGAGCTGGTTCGGTCCGAGCCCGTGCTGTTCGGCGAAGCGTGGAGGACGAAAAACAAGCGGCGTCGATCTACTATAAACCAGCAAGAAACGCCGCCTCGCCGGGCCTTCCCTAAAACACTTTTCCGCATACGAGTGCGAATCACACGCATCGCAGCTCATGCGGTCTCTGGAAGACGTCTTATAGACGTCTCCCAGACGTCTATACTATGGTCTTATAGACTATATTTTATACTATAAGACGTCTTCCAGACGTCTATGCTATAGTCTTATAGACTATACTATAGACGTCTTATAGACGTCTTCGCGCCCCCAAGCCAACACATGCGCGGAGCGCATCGTTCTTGTTCGAGAAAGTTTATATTGTTTCAAGTTGCAGCAAGTTCGTGTATTGTTACTTGTATACTCTATGTGAACGTTTAATTTGCTTTATATTTATCTTTATATATTCTATCTTTATGTGACCCGCAATGCCGTCAAGGCGTTATAGGTGTCCACGGATTTCTGAAGCTATGATAGCTTTTACCGATGATTTCTCGACTATCGTGTGCATAATATGATGGCGAAATGAAATAAAAAAATAACTGAGTTGAATGGAATCGTAAAGGCTACATTCCATTGTGCTTCCAAGTAAGACTGGATTGCAGAAGCGCGGATCGTCGATTGATAGCTTATTGTCGTCGAAGCTGGGCCACAATAATATACTTAATAGGTATACTGATGGCCTGGTAATCCATGATTTTGGTGAAGCAGCGCACTTTAAAAAAAAAGGCGTTCACACTAACATGAATGATGAGGACACACACAGCGCTCTGTATGTCCTCATCGTTCATGTTTGTGTAAACGTTTCTTTTTTTTTTCAAGTGTGCTGCTTCATCAGAAACACAATAATAGTTTAGAAAAGACGTAATAGCGCGAAGCGGGACGATGACATAAAAATTAGGGGCAGCTTCACACTAGTGGTGCGAAGACTGGGAAAACAGCGAAGCTGGCGACCCGGGTCCACCTAGCTTTATCTCGGTTCGGCCAAGTTTTTGCGAGGTTATGCTTCGAGACTCGGCCACGTTTTGCGCAAGATCACCACGGAATCATCGAGAGCCCAAGGAGCAACGAACACTCGGCCATTAAAGTATCTGGACGCTTCTGGGCGCTCAAACACTTTTGCTCGGTTTCGCGGGCTCGTAACTCCAGATCTTCTGCGAATCGCCGACGTTTCGCCGCCGCTTCGGCGGCGCGATACTCGGGATTGGACCGAAGTCGTCTCACTCGCTCTCGAGTAGCGGCGCGGCGGCTTTCGCGCCGCGCTTCCTCTTCTTCGGCCGCCCCATCTTCGCGGCGATGCGCTCGTTCCGCACAGAGACGGCGGTGGCTTTTGTGTCGCCGCGGAGGCGACGCGGAGCTATATATCCCGTGGGTCGGCGCAGTGACGTCACGGCTTAGCTCCGCCTCTGCGCAGCCGCGGCAACCACTCCGCACGGCGCGGTGACGTCATGGCTCGGCAAAGCTTAGGCGAAGCGATGCGGCGCCCACGATGACGTCACGGCTCACGCAGCTGTGGCGAGGCTTGGCGCGGTCGGCGCAGCTGGGGTGAAGCGTTGCTAGGCGACGCATGGTGATTTCATCGCCAGGCGGAGGTTATTTGCGGCGTACATTCGCCAGTTCACAGGAGTATGTGCCATTGCGCTTGGACCCTTTCTGCACTATCACCAGGATCGGCCACATTTCGGCGTTACACCTGACGGCAAACGCCCAGGTTAAACAGCTTCGCTGTTAAAACAGCCTCGCCCTCACCATACGACGAAGAAAACGCAATACATTGCCGACCGCCGCGAGAGGAGAATCGAACTAATCAAAATTTACTTCAGTTATGGTGATCTATTTATGAAGCACGCTGTAGTGGGGAACTCCAGATTAGTTTCGACCACCTGGCCTTATTTAACGTGCACCCAATGCACGGTCCGCGAGCACTTTTGCATTTCGCCCCCATCGAATGCGGAATTGAAACCACGACCTTGTGCGTACGTTTCAATTCACGCTTTCGCTATGTTTCTTGAGAAGATTGGCCCAGTTTGTGTAAATGAGTTTGTAGCCAGAGAAAGCTTGTTTGCAAATTATTATTTCTAAACTTATTCTTGGTCTTCTTGTTCATCTTGTGCTTCGTATTTTCTTCTACATCTTCTTCATCTTGTTTCTCTTCGTGTTCTTCTTATTGTGCTCCTTTTTCTTGTTCACTGGTTCCCAATCATTTCAATACTTCTTGTTGGCTTTTTGGCACTTGTTTTTCGTATTTTATTCCCTTCCTCATCGTGTTCTTCTTATGTGCTCATTTTCTTGTTCATCTTCTTCCTCTTGTTAACCTAATTATGTTGGTCCTTCTTCTTGTTGTTCTCGTGTACTTTTTGGTCATCTTGTTCCGTGTTCTTCCACTTCTTTTCACTTGGTTCATTTTTTTTCTTCCTCTTCGTCATCATTTTCTTCTTTTCTTGTTGGCCCTGCTGCAGCCCAAAATTTAGGTTGGCCAGCTCATATCACCCCCAAATTTTGGTTGACTAACGCAAAACTGCAAGTTGGCCCACCCCCAAATTCAGGTTGGCCCAACCCCATCATCATCATCAGCCTATATTTATGTCCACTGCACGATGAAGGCATCTATCTCCCTGCCCAACCCCCCTATCACCCCCAAATTCAGGTTGGATTACATGAGGAGTGGGCACATAGTCAACGACATTGTCACAACCAACATTACACAGGATCAATGATTAACCTAAAAACCACTTTCCAATCATTTTCATCTCCGATCCAGAGATATTTTTTCCTGCTCATTGACTCAGCTTTCATAATAACATAAATTCTTTTTCATTTAAATGTTACTTGTGCACTGAATGTGGAAATTCGCGACATGTTTCCCTTTTATACGCATCGTAATTCTTTTAAATTACCGTTTCACAATGTTTCTGTTAACTGCGTGAAAGTAGTGTCTTATCGCATCCTAAATGAATTAGTATGACAGGATGATGTAACAACACTAGCAAAAGCAAGTATTACACGTTTGTAAAACGTGAAGGCGAAAGCCTGCCAGCTGTGGAAGACGACGACGACGAACGCGCGCTAGCAGTGGCACGAGCGCGTCTCTGTGACCACGTGACGTGTGCAATCAGGCACGCACTAGGCACACCTTTAGTAAGCCATAACCGTGGAGCAACCGTGGCTTGCCTACCATGTGTGCATAAATGTAACGTAACTAATTTTCTCATGATACCACTCATAATTGCATGCAACAAAAAAATCACCGCCCCTTCCACTCCATGAAAATGGTCGACCAGCAAGCTATGTTAGTTACACCGAGTGTTACATGTGCATGTGTTGCAGGTGATGCCAATTGCCTAAACACAAGTAAACAGTGAAGTACAACCTGAACTTATACGTTTCGAGGCGAGAAGAGCGACTTCCGACGCTACTCGACGAGTGTCCAGTTCTCTGGTCGAAACCTGCCGAGCAGCCGCCAGAGGCATCGGCTGCTGTCACGGACACCGCGCGCGTTCGGCGCGAACGCGGGGAAACGCGGACGGCGTCGGCAGCAGCTCTACACGTTGCCTCGTTGGGGCTGCGATACGCGTTCGTTATCCGAAAGGGCACGCCGCACAGAAACACCTTCTCTTATACCCATTGCCTCTCCTCCTCGCGCCCAGCGCGGCCTCTCATTGGTCGCCTCGTCCCCCAACGCGCGCCCTCTCATTGGTCGCCTTCTCCCCCCGCACGCCTTCCCCTCCTCTGCTGGTCAAGTGACCTGCGTGACGCCGGACAGACAGCGAAGGGTCTACTAAGAACAGCTCCGCTGTTAAAAGAGCAGCCGTGACTTCAGGGAAGCGTGTTTTTCTTGCATCGTGGAGGCCCGGGTTCAATTTCCACCTAGACCGAAATGTACCAAAAATTTTTTTCAAAGCCACTAATTTACTTTGTTTACCGGAACCTCCCTGAGAAATGTGACGTCAACCCGAGCATTTTGGACGTATTTTTACTCTTTGCGGAGTCGGCCATTTTTCGTCACGGCGCAGTTTCGCTAGGGCATCGCAAGGTCACCGTCAAGGACACCGCCAACATAGACACCTAAGGCCTTAATAAACGTTGTCATTCCGACAGACGCATCAGTATATAAGGAAAGGTCTGGAATATTTTGTTCGGAAGGTCGGAATATTTTGTTCTGCTCTTTAATAATAATAATAATAATAATAATAATAATAATAATAATAATAATAATAATAATAATAATAATAGTAATAATAATAATAATAATAACGTTTATTTTTCTGTCAGTATATGTTCATGAAGTGGGCTAGAATCAACTTTCGTAGGTTCCTACCCCTGTACAAAAAAAAAAGCAGCGGCAACACACAACAGAAAAACAACCTCAAGTAAATACACTGTTTAGTAATGAGGTCGCATCTCTCACAAAGCATCTAGAGCAGTAATTTAGCATAAGTGTAAAGAAAACGCCGTCAGTCATTCTTTAAATTTCCATCGCGTGGTGTTATCCACAATTAACGAAGGGACACTTGGCGACTGCGTTCAGTATTCGTTCGGTATTTTGCATTCTGTATTCTTTTGAACTAACGACGGGCGGGCACAGGTACGGCACTTCTTTAAGGCGACTGAACTGTATACGAACGCCTGCAACCGTTAGCGAACATTCCTCTGCGAGTGTGTTCGCAATTGTCTGACTCTTTATTATTTTTCGTCTATTTCCTTCTTCCTGTCTATTTTACTCCTCCCGTCCTTGGTTATAACCTCCTTACCTTTCCCTATTCGTTTCTCTCTCTCTCTCTCTTTGTCTCTCACTTATTTCCCCTGTCTATAGTGATTCGCCCATGTTAAAGGTCTCATCCATTAGTCCCTGCCCATTTGCAATGCGTTCATCTAATTTCGCTACCTGTCCATCAAGTCCATAAAGGTTAAATTTGTTTTATAAAAACAGCAATTATACAAACACTCTATGCCCGTTCAACCAACGCCGACCGTCGGGGCCGCCATTGCCGCTACCGCGGTTGTGCTTCTCTGCGACGCATGCGCAGTCGTTGGTTACGAGTTCTCTTGAGACGCGAGCGAAGCCCTACGCGTTTGGATTAAGCATGTGGTAGTTTGGTACTAACCTGGCCTCTCAGATTTGCGCTCACTGTAAGCCTGCTAGCGCGCGCAATCTCGAATACCATGCTACTATGCTAACTCCGCACAGCGCTGAAGGCTTGGAGTGCGCGGACGAGCGTGATGCGTGCAGCACAATGTGATTTCGCACCGTCATGGATGGTCTGATCCAACACAGCGGACACTGTGTAACACGACGCCATTACACGCTTCGGTGGTCTAGCTACGTGTGCGCACGGCACGGTGCTCTCCTTATCGATCGATTGTCACCACCCTTGTCGACGACGAAGTCGCACAGTCTATAGAACCTGTATGGACCCTTCGCGCGTTTAGTAGAGTGTACTATAGGCTTTAGTTCACTGTACCTATAGACTCTTCACGAAGCTTCGACAGGTATTTCACAGAAGAGGTCCTGAGGGCGTCACCTCGTGCGTCTTCGATTCAAAGCCACAAAAGCACTGCAGTGCTTCGTGAGGTCCACCAGCTTGCACGTAATCGCTTGAAACTGTCTGAGCGATTCACCTTGCAGAGTCTGTCTCTCTCTCTCTCTCTCTGTGTATGTGTGTGTGTGCGTGTGTGCGTGCGTGTGCGTGTGTGCGTGTGCGTGTGTGTGTGTGCGTGTGTATGTGTGTGTGTGTGCGTGCGTGCGTGTGTGTGCGTGTGTGCGTGCGTGTGTGCGTGCGTGTGTGCGTGTGCGTGTGTGTGTGTGTGTGTGTGTGTGCGTGCGTGCGTGCGTGTGTGTGCGTGTGTGCATGCGTGTGTGCGTGTGTGTGCGCGTGTGTGTGCGTGTGTGCGTGCGTGTGTGTGTGTGTGTGTGTGTGTGTGTGTGTGTGTGCGTGTGCGTGTGTGCGTGCGTGCGTGTTTGTGTGTGTGTGTGTGCGTGCGTGTGTGTGCGTGTGTGCGTGTGCGTCTGTGTGTGTGTGTGTGTGTGTACGTGTGTATGTGTGTGTGTGTGCGTGCGTGTGTGTGTGTGTGCGTGTGTGCATGCGTGTGTGTGTGTGTGCGTGTGTGTGCGCGTGCGCGTGTATGTGCGCGTGCGCGTGTGTGTGCGTGTGTGCGTGCGTGTGTGTGTGTGTGTGTGCGTGCGTGCGTGTGTGTGTGTGTGCGTGCGCGTGTGTGTGCGTGTGTGCGTGTGTGTGTGTGTGTGTGTGTGTGTGTGTGTGTGTGTGTGTGTGTGTGTGTGTGTGTGTGTGTGTGTGTGTGTGTGTGTGTGTGTGTGTGTGTGTGTGTGTGTGTGTGTGTGTGTGTGTGCCCACCAGACTCGGTATGGTAGTAGAATATCTCCGCAGCCTCAAAACACAGCCTGGTATTCCCATTTACAGAATCTACTGGTATATGCGAACAACATTGTGATGCATGGTTTTACTGGCTACATTTAAAGGCTGCTCGGATATTTATCGTTTTCTGAGATCCCGTGGTCCGTAAACGTTTTTGGTCGATAGTACGTGTACAATTATAAGCGTTGTAACTACAACAGTGGTCATCAAGCCTATTACTTTTGGTCTTTCTGCACCACATAAACTCCCACATAGACTCCCACAAGACTGGGAAAAAAGCGTGTAAGGCAACAGCATCATTGTTGTTGATATGCCGTTAACTTCATAGAAAGGCGTATATATAGACATTGTAAAGATCACGTGAGTAAACTTTTGCAAGGGAAAGCATCCCGAATTTTATGTTTGACGAATCTCTCTTCATCGAAGTTTTATCATTGACATGCGTTGACGGGTACTGTCTTGAACAAAAGTCATTCCTCGGTTCTGTTTTTCCTCGTCATGCAGCTTCGTTGCGCTTTGAGCTATGGATATCTTCAAAATGGCTCCGTTATTCACCCTTATGCTATTCTTTTCTGACGCTATCTGCTGTGGACGCTTGTGTTCTCGTCACTTCTGGGCAATTCAGTTCACCCGCCACAGTAATTAAGTGGCCATGGCGTTTTGCTGATGGGCACAAGGTTGTAAGTTCGACTCCCAGTCGCGGCGGCGACATTACTATGGGGAAGAAATGCAAGAAACCCTCGTTTGCTTAGAGACTCAGTTGCATGTTAAAGCACTCTAGGTGTCCAATTTACTCCAGAGCCTTCTACTGCGGCGTCTTTCATAGCCGCAGGGCTAACGTAATACATATCTCTCTCTCTCTCTCAAAACGCAATACATTCATCCATCCATTCGTACGTCCGTCCATCCGTCCGGGTCGGTCGGTTGGTCGTTCAGCTCAGTTCAGTTCGCCACCTTTCTTTCTGTCCTATTCGGTTGCGTCCTGTTCTGTGCTATTCATGTTCAGTTAATTCCTGTTCTAAATTAATTGCTACGGAACAGGTGCGAGCAGAAAGCCGCTCCATGTTTCCCGGTAAAGCACGCGCCAGTTACGCGAACGCTCGACTATATAATAGACCTAAACGTTCATTAATCGACGTAGAAGTTGCGACGCAACCATATCACGCTGTCTATACTGCACAGAACTGTATAGTTAGGAGAAAACGAAGAAGGGAAAAGAAGATATGAAGGATATAAGCATGGGCGCTGACCGCTTTCCAGTGGGCCTCGCCCATCAGCGTACAGCCTGTACCCTGTTGTTCCATTAGCGTCGAGAGCCCGCGCTGCTACTGGCGCTACTGTTACCGTTGACGTTGTTGTCTGTTCGCAGGTGCACGCGTATATCGCCATATCGTGCCGCCCCACTGTGCCGCTAACGCATGGCGGATGACACGTTTAAATTATGGACCCCGAGGTCCGGAGCACGGTTAAAAGGGCGCAGGGGCGCTGCGCGCGGATCCCTCACCTGACTCTCTCTCTCTCTCTCTTCTCTCTTTCTGCGCACGCTATTGGCGTTCGCTCGCTGTTCCCTTCGCTTGTTTTGGTCTGCGGCCGGGAACGTGTTGTTGTGTCAGAACCGTCCGAGACGTTAGCGAGCTCATTAATTTTCGTCCAGGCGCTGACCTGTGCCCTGCGTGCACTTGAACCGGGTCGCCTCGCAATTTGCCAGCTTTTTGTTTTTTGCTTGGCAACGCAAGTACAAGTAGTTTGCATTTTGTGCATCCCGGAGCGATTTTCTAACGATCCGCACAGCTTGTAGACGAATACTTGGAATGCGGCCATGTATAGCGCACTCTCGTTATAGCGAAACCGCTTTTTCCGACATATCGCTTCATTCGAAGTTTTTTTTGAGGGGGCCAGAACCGTGGTGCATGCATTTTAGGCTTGATTACCCGAAGCCAGTAATCCACACGGAACCACATGGTGCAGCATGTATAAGCAATGACCTTTTTCATTTATGCGTATCGGCTCCTTGGGCGTAACTACCACGTGATGATAACTGATGGGTGATGTGCAGCTGCTCGCTGGCGCAAGTAGAATTTAACAACTACCATGTGCGCACTATCCAGTGCGGATGGATTTCCATATAGGTTTCACGAGACCCTGCGCTGTCGAAGTACACGTCCCTATAGGCCCGTATTCATGTGGCTCATTTAGAGGCTCTGCTCTTTTAACGAAACGCCGCTTATAAGCAAATGCGGTTGCAACTTCATTACAAAGAGGGTTATATGTATTAGAAGATGGTTTCGTGGACTCTCCCTATGTGCTGACTGTCCCAAATACTACGTCATGCTTCTAGTGCTGGTTCCACTGGAAGCACTACGTGTTTGTTGGTTTGTGTGTAGCGTTAGTCTGTGTTGGTGCGCGTAGTGTCCGTTGTTATTTTATTGCGATAGCAATTACACGGACAGACTGGGCGCGTTCGCGCCGCCGCCGTCGTGCTGTCACGGTATCGACGGCGCATGCGCGGCCCGCGTGTTAAGTGTTACGCGAAGTCTCTAGAGACGCGCAGTACGTTTGGCTGAAAAAAAAAAAAACAGACTTTCCTATACAAATAATACAGAGAATTTTGGCGCTGTGATCGTTCAGCCACCATGGGAATGATGGGACGTACGCGGATTTGTCGGGCTTTCGTGCTTGTGGATTTAGACGTTCTTGTGCTTCGTTTATTACGCTTTATCTGGGCCTAAATTGGTCTAAATTTCAAAGTAATTTATACTTTTTTTTTCTTTTTAATGCAGAAGGCAATAAGACTCCGCAAGCACGCATATTCGCTGCTTATTGCAGTGGTTCCGCATGTCCATGCGTCCGTTTTCAATATGGGGCTTCTGTGCGAAGAGGTCATGTGTTTGAATCCCACCATCGGACAATTTTATCAATGTTTGCCTGATTACTTATGACGCAGTACTTTCTTTAAAAATGATCACTTTCCTAGGTCAGGAAGCCGTTTGAAGCCAGAAGGACGAAGTTTAGGCAAATCCATGTACTTTGCATAATTCCCACGCTGGATGAATCTCCCCCTTCTTGCAGCTCCCGTATGGACACTAGCATCACAGTTCCCTCTAGTAATTGTAGGAAACCCTGTGGCATAGAGTTTCTCACTATAAAACCTAGAGGGAAAACTGGCGCTGCTGCGCTGTGGTATCCATGGGAATGCCGGTATATTGTGACTTCGGATTGGCATCGTTCTTGGAGAGCACGAACGCCTTGAAGACACGCCTGGCTAGCACCGTTCCGTCGGTCACAATGATTCATTT
>NW_023605741.1:0-40001 GCF_013339745.2 Dermacentor silvarum
TCGCTTGAAGACGGCGCCAGAACCTGGTTCGAGAATAGGGAGCGTGCACTAACAACCTGGGACCTCTTCCGAGCCGCATTCCTGGACACCTTCACTAGCGTCGTCCGTAAAGAAAGAGCTGCAGCCTTGCTGGAAAACCGTGTACAGCTCCCGAATGAGAGCATCGGTATGTACACTGAATAAATTACTCGGATTATTCCGGCACGCCGACCCCGCTATGCCAGACGACAAGAAAGTTCGCATGCTCATGCGGGGAGTTAAGCAGGAGCTATTCGCTGGACTTGTGCGGAATCCACCGACGACAGTCCAAGACTTTCTCTCAGAGGCTACGACAATCGAGAAAGCACTGGACATGCGCAACCGGCAATACAATTGCCGTTCGACGCCACAGTACGCCGAAGTCCAAGGACTCTCTCACGACCTACGAGACACCATCAGGGCGATAGTACGCGAAGAGCTGCAGAAGTTGCTACCGTCGTCGCAGCCTCAAGTTGCTTCCATCGCCGATATCGTGCGGGAGGAAATCCAGCAATCGCTAGGACTTCCCGAATCACCGCAACCCCAGCCGGAAGCGATGACCTACGCCGCTGTCGCCCGTCGTGAAGGCCCCCCTCCGCGCTCGCGCCAGGGCCCCGTAACGCCGCAGTTCCGTCGTCCACGGCCGCCGCCGCCAGCACGCCCGCCCGTCGCCCAGCGCAGCTACCAAAGGAAGACAGACATTTGGTGCGCCCCCGACCACCGCACGTTCTGCTATCAATGCGGGGAAGGTGGTCATGTCTACCGCCGATGCCCATACCGCGAGATGGGCCTACGAGGGTTCGCCGTCAACGCGCCACGTCCACAGCTTGGCGAGCGACCACGTGACATCGCCGACTACCTCGCCGGAGCCCAGTGGCAACCACGACGACCCTCACGCTCGCCGTCACCAGGACGTTACCTGTCGCCACAGCGCCACTGTACACTGGCCCAGCCCGGGGCCGGTCCGTGAGCCCCTATCCGGGAAACTAAAGGCAGCAACCGATGGTCCTCCGCCGCCGCCGACGATTCGCTCATCGTCACAACGAGGTACCCAGGACCTCCACCAGATGTCACGTAGTAGTGACAATATAATATAGGCTGATGATGATGATGAATGCGACCATGAATATCGCACGAGGGGTGCCTTTTGGTCTCTCTCTCAAAAATAAAAGAACAATGTATATATTACGATTATAACCTGAAGTGATGCTGCAAGGAAACGGGAAACAACTCGTAACAGCGGATGCCCGCAGCCCTTTATTCCTTGTTACTGTGAACTCCCATCACAAATTAAAGCCAAAGGACGAGTGCTGATGACTCTGTCACTGGCGGCATGAATGGTGTCATCCTCTGTGACACCCACCAAGGTTATTGAACAGGCAGCACTTAAAAAATGCACAATTGAATGCTTCAAGGACTGCATGCTTTGCACAGCAGCACCTATGGTCTTGTTCAAGGTTGCGATTAATATGCGGTAACCACATTGATACAATGTTATTAACCCTTTCACTGCCGGGTTTTTTTCTGACTGCTCCTCACCCCCTGCCAGGTATTTTTTTTTATGTTGGTTCAGTGGACATTTTATGCTAGTAATGCACCATGATACTCCACAGGACATGTAAAGATATTCATCAGCAGTTCTTGAATTTCTTGGTCCGTCAAAGCGCGGACGCACGTGGCGCGCTGACTCGCCATGGTTGCTGCGCTCTGCCAAGATGAAGCGACGCGGGTTTAACATGTGCGCTCCATCTGTTGTCTAAAATTTAATTTACAAGTTCTATGTTTTTAGGTGACCTCTCCATAGATGGCAGGACATGATCGCAATTTTTTTTATACGAGTTGTCTCGGAAGTGGCAGGGAGGGAGTTTAAAAAGCAACACGAGTATACTCGTGAGTAGCAGTTAAAGGTTTAATCGGGAGAAAAAAAAATTGGCCGCATATCTGCTTGCTTCGCTGCAAATGATGTCGAAAGATGATCTGCTGCTTTGATACGTAACACCCTTTCTTCTCCCCCTCGCACCCCTCACGCTCTACCCCTCCCCTCTCACTCCTCCCATGAAGGATGCAATGCAGGTTTTGCTGAATTCGTTTCCCGCATTCGCCCTGCTCTCGCGCCATCTGTTGGGAGCTTTCTTTTACTGTTAGCTTAAAGCCGGCTACAGAGCCGTGGCTTCAGTCGGCTTGTTTTTAACGCGTATCGTCTCTTCGGCACCATTTCTAATGCGTTGATTTTTCATTTACTAATGTAAAAAACCAGTCCAATGTGGATTTCCTAATTAAATGAACGCTGCGGATCGTGGTTATGTAGATATATTTTGCCTCAAATAGGCCTGAGGTTTCCTTTGCACTGTATAATGTTGACGTGTATGACCTCGTGTGACCAGTGCTAGTAGCTCGCTCAGTTTTGTCCGGGCGGTTGAATCAAGTGACAGACAGACAGATAGGCAGTTTTTCGCGTTTAGGTAGCCCAAGAAAGACGTCTTTAAAATTAAGCCAGTTCCACGCTTGTGAAATCTGATGAAGCAGCGGAGCTCTGCAAGCGTGGGTGTATAGCGTAGTGGGTAAAATGCTCGCATTTGGACCGTGAGTACCCGGGCTCAAATCCCTCCCTCTCTCTTTCTTTCTGTCTCTATTTGTGTTTCTCTTTTTCTCTCTCTCTTTCTTTAAATGTCTCTCTCGCTCTCATTTTCTCTTTCTCTCGCCCATAGCAAGTTCTGTTACAATCGTTGGTACAATGCAATCATATGGTTCCCATAAATGCATGTTCAACAATCGTGGGTGTATAAGCCTAGTGGTTCTGACGCTCGCCTTCGGACTGTGGGTACCCGGGTCTCGCCAAGAAAATTTATTTTATTGACTTATTACTCTTGTTCTCTCTCTCTCTGCATCTCCTCTCCTTATGCTTGGTTTTGGCCGGGCGGTTGAATCGAGTGACAGACAGACAGACAGACAGACAGACAGACAGTTTTTCATGTTTAGGTAGCCAAAGAAACACTATAGTCTTTAATAAAATTGTCCAAAGACAGGATTTGAGAAAAGTTGCAGTACCCCTCACCGGACAGGTACTACTACTACGTGTGGGAAAAAGAGGGAACCAGCCGGCAGGCTCATCATAGGCTGTGCTACAGAAAGCAAAGCTGTCTAACCTGAGGTCTTACAATACAGCTTTTTTTGGCCACCCATGTGTGCGGTTAATTGGATTGCGAACTCGTCTGAACGCCTTTCGGCACCTGGCGATCCAGTTCTGACGCAAAGCGAAATTAACGAAAACGTATTAAAACTTTACAAGTCGGTATTTTTATGTGTAATTATCGACGACTGCGAATCATCGTGTAGAATGTTCACATAATAGGTATTGCAATAAAATGCGCCAATCGTCTCATGCAACGCGCTGGCTTGCACGCTGTAAATGCTTAAGGATTCCGGTGGTGACCCGTGGTCTAACGGTTAGAGCATCGGGCAGCTGTGCTAGGGGTCCCCTGTTCGAATCCTGCCGTTGGACAATTTTGTTTATATAGGAGGTGCTACCCTAAAGTTCCTGGAATTCGAAAAGCGCGGGCAAGCTATGTGTGGTACATATTTCTGCCACTACATGTGGCTAGCTGTATGCCTTGCGGATCAGTGTGGTGAACAACTTTCATTTCAGAAGAAGCATTGTTTTGCGAGGGGGTGTTTTGCAATGCAA
Source organism: Dermacentor silvarum (assembly GCF_013339745.2). Lineage (NCBI taxonomy): Eukaryota > Metazoa > Arthropoda > Arachnida > Ixodida > Ixodidae > Dermacentor > Dermacentor silvarum. Next base: position 3,704 of record NW_023605741.1, read on the forward strand.
TGTTTCACTGATTTGGCGCATTTCTTAGCAACCGACATGGCAGACTTGAATGAGCAATGGATTTGCATGAAGTTTTGTTTTAAACTTGGCAAAACTGCGGCAGAAACTCATTGTATGCTAGAGGACGCTTTTGGAGTCGACGCTGTAAGCCGAAGTAGGACGTTTTTATGGCATAAACAATTCAAAGAGGGTCGAATGTGTGTTGACGACGAACGTTCTGGACGCCCATCGGCGAGCACAACCCCGGAAACGGTAGTGGAAGTTCCTAAGACTATCTTTGGAAATCGCTGGCTAACTATAAAGGATGTCTGCGACATCGTAGGACAATCGTATGGCACAGTTCAGCGAATTTTGTCGGATGTTTTGAACATGAGGCGCATTTCTGCAAAATTCGTGCCAAGACTGCTCAGTGATGAACAGAAGCTGCACAGTGTTTCTGTCTACGGAACTGAAGCAACAAGTCAGAGACAATCCCACATTCCTCTCTGGTGTAATAACTGGGGATGAGACATGGGTTTATGGATGAGATCCTGAAACCAAACAGTAGTCGTTGCAATGGAAGTTGCCAAATTTCCCGCGGCCGAAAAAGGCACGTCAAGTTTGTGGCAATGTGAAGTCCATGCTCATTGTTTTTTTTGACCTACGTGAAATTGTCCACAAGGAATTAGTACCTCCTGGACAAACCGTGAACAGCGAGTTTTACTGTGACGTTTTGAGGCGCAAAAGAGAGAGAATTCGTCGCAAACGTCCGGAGAAGTGTAACAACTGGCTTCTTCACCATGACAACGTGCCCGCTCACACATCACTCGTTGTTCAACAGTTCTTGACTTCCAAACAAATCACAGTACTTCCGCACCCACCCTATTCACCTCACCTCACCCCTTGCGACTTTTTCTTGTTCCCAAAGTTGAAGTTGAGGCTGAAAGGACGTCGGTTTCACACTGTTGAAGAGATCCAGTTGGAATCGTAGGTGGTCCTCAACACACTGCCACCTGGAGAGTTCCAAAAATGCATGGAATCGTGGCAGAAACGCTGGGATTGCTGTATACATGCTCAAGGGGATTACTTTGAAGGAGACAGTGCTGATTACGAGTTATTGTCAACATATATTTTTTTCTACTGAATTCTCGGAACTTTTGGGTAGCACCTCGTATATTGCCAAGTGTGTTTCTTCATGCCGTATGGCTGCTTGATTACTGTTGTCGTTTTACTTTGTTTTCCTGTGTCGCGATAACCCATAACTTATAGCTACAGTAAAGAATGAAATGTGCACGTCTTATCGAGACAGACAAACTTAAGTTTTTCGCGTTTAGGTAGCCCAAGAAAGATCTTTAAAAAGGCGGTGCCATATGCACAATGGTAGCTTGCTGCTCTTGCACAAGTGGGCATCGGGAATGCGTTCTGCTGCCGAAACAAGGTCGTGGGTTCAATTCTTGCGGCGCTATGCAAAAACGCTTGTGTGCCATGGTCTGGGTGCCCCAATAAAAATCCGAAGGTGCTCAAAATAAATGCTTGAGTCACATTACGGTTTTGGCACATAAAACCATGTAATTTATTTTTATCCCGCTGGATGGTTAATCGAACTAAGCCGGGCTCGCTCGTGGGTTCATGAACTCAGACTTGGTCGGATTCTCTTGTACTCCAGAAATCAGAGCGACTCTAGCTCAGCTTGGCTGACAATGACATTTGCATGGGACGTGGCATAGAGAGGGGCGTATGCAGCGTACACTTTTCTTAGTTTTAATGTTTTTTTCAGGCTTCTTGGACAAAGAGCAATGTGCAGTCAGCCCAGTCACTACCGTTTCAAAAAAGATAGCAATAAACAACGCGTATGCACCATGGCATGTTGGCAATGGCTGATCGCCTTGCGTCTTAATGTCGCTGATTTATTGCGCCGAGGGACATTCAGTGGCAGATTGGTGTATATATTTATGGTGATTGTAGTGATACGAGTTGGCTATATCTTGAAATTTTTGTAAGGGACACAAACCCCGAGACATATGTCACCTTAGTTATCACAGAAAGCTAGGACACAGCCTTGGATTGTAGTGATACGAGTAGGCTTTATCTTGAAATTTTTGTAAGGGACACAAACCCCGAGACATATGTCACCTTACTTATCACAGAAAGCTAGGACACAGCCTTGTTAGATACACATTTAAAAGCTGGCAAAAAGAAGAGGTTGTGACATTTTCACCAGACTGTGCTAAAAGTGAACCCTCCCTCCCTTGAATGATGGGCATGGACACGGCAAATGCCATTCTTCGGCACTTTGCATGAACATGTCCGATGCTGAGAAGCATGAGCAGCTTCTGAAACATCAAAGCTTAAATGGTGCTACTGGAATGGGTGGCCCAAGAGTGAAGCCATGACGATGCCATCTTGTTAGGGGCACTAAAAGCTGAAAGCTACCTGCAAGAAAAATTTTTATGCTTTTTACAGTGTTTATTTCAGATGCTAGCCACGTTACTTTTGTTTAATGCAACTGTATCGCTGATTTTCACATCACGACAAACGTTATCAGTGATCGCGAAAGCCCTGTGCGAACACAAGTGAGCATTTTAACTGCCAGTACTGATGTCTTTTTTTTTTTTTAGTCAGCCAATAATAAATTCTGTCTGGGCAGAAACACTCGTGCTCTACGTCAAGTTCCACTGGCGCATCTTTATTTTTGTTGGCTGAGACTTCAGTGCCTGCCCTTGCCAGCTGCTGCAGACACTGCCACACCAAAAGTTTTTCGATAACCAACCTACAGGGTTCGTGCACCTCCGTGAAATCCTTGAAAACCCTTGAACTTGGAAAGAAAAATTTGAGGGAACTCCTTGAAAATAAATGTGCTTCTTGAATTCCTTACAAACTGGGGTTGGGGGCAACTTTTGCACATTCAAGGTAACAAACTCTGAATAGGGGCTATGCCATGGACACTATCTATCGGGGAAAAAATGCTAGGTATTTTGTTTTCAGAGTGTCTCTAAACTGTTGCAATGTGGCGTGTCCCCTGCCGCCAACGACAGGCTTGTTTATACCATTGCCATCGCTGAGCTATTCAAAGCCAGATCAAATGACGTGCCACCACCTAGTTAACACCGCAGCCATCATAGTTCCATTTTTGAGCCCTGGGAAATGCCTGGCGGAAAGTAATTTCAGCCATTTGGTGGAAGTTTTACACCGCTGACTATCTTGCCAGAAGGCAATTGACATCATTACAATGGGAAAGTCAACTTACAAAAGCGACATGAAGCATGGGTGCCACTCAGAAGCTTGCAGCTAAAGAGATTCAGTGTATGTGTACGGTTTGTTTCCTTGAATTTTGGCATCCTTAAAATCCTGTAAATGACCTTGAATTTTGGGTCCTTTGCGAAACCCTAAACCTACTTCCGTATAGCGCCGCTGCCTACTCTTCTGAGCCTTAAAACAATCCCGAGTTTTGAACTGACCTTAGGCCATCTAGTGGTGCCTTGTGCATATATAATATTTTCTGCTGTTTAAGTTGCACTTTTTTGCTAACTTTTCGCCTGTCTTTTCAAAATTGTTCGTGTTGCACAACGGTGTGACTTACATATTATTTATTTATTCATCACAGGCGCCGAAGAGCATTGGGTGAGGGGGGCATATCAATAGAAATACAGTGCAAAATAATAAGCCACAGTAACGGTACAAGAGACACGGTACAAGGCAAATACAGAAAATAAACACAAAGTTGATTCAAAAAAAGGCGTAAAAACAAAGCAAACGCGAAAATGGCAAGAACGGATAACCAAGTACAAGTGAGACAGTAGTACAAAATAAAACAACATTTAAAGCAACTGAAAAAGAGTAGTACAGCAGAAAACCGCAATTAGGGCAATACTAAAGCGATAAATGCTGGCAGAGGTGTTTTTTGAACTCACCAGGGTGAGAAAAAGAGATTACGTTGTCAGGAAGATCATTCCAGAGCTTAATTGCTTAAGGTAATGCAGATGAATTGAATGCTTGAGTTTTACCAGATATGTGGTTAAAGCAGATATGATTATGTAAGCGCCGTTAAGATCGAGGAGACGATTCCAGAGGCAAAAATGTTGTGCGGGTGTGAACATATTAGGGGCAAAGCTCCTTAGGGTGTGGGTCGTTCCCCCCTCTGTAGTAGTAGTAGTAGTAGTAGTATGTAGCCACCTCTAGTTTATGAATTGCTCAATAGATGGCGATGTGTGTCCGTATATGTAAGTATACGCATATATACAGTGAAATCTCGATGATACGAATCTCATTTTAATTGTGTTTTGATGATACGAATTTCGGCTAATACGAATATTTTTCGTAACCCCGTGAGATTCGTTAAAAAAAGAAATTAAAAATTTTTTTTAAACGAATCTCACGGGGTTACGAAAAATATTCGTATTAGCCGAAATTCGTATCATCGAAACACAATTAAAACTAGCTAAATTAAAGAGTCGGAGGTGAACTCACTCAGGCACGCGCACGTAAAAAGCATTTACAGTATAGTTCACTTATAACGTAACTGTTTATAGTGCAGAACTGGCTACAACGCGGCCTTTTCCGACTCCCGTTTACCCTCCCATAGAACTCCATGTATACGCATACCGCTTACAGTGCAGCCGCATGAGACGAAATACCGGTTATAATGCGGCTTCCGCTGGACAATCTCGCCAACAAGGGCGGTAGCGAGCACGCTTCTCAACGAGGTGCGCCCACCGACGGGAGAGGAGATCAACGAAGGCGATGCGGAGGAGGAGCATGAGACGTGGAGCATGAGTCCAAGGGCGATAAAATTGTCACCGCGCGCCGTATGTGCAAGTGAAAGCGCGCCTTCCGCGCACGTAGAGCGAACGCACAGGGGAGAGCAAACGCGACTTCCGTCACGGCCGGGCGCGCCAGTCGAGCCCGGCCCTGCTTCCGTCGCGCGAAAGGCCGAGGGGGGGGGGGGGGGGGGAGGCTGTGCTGCGGGGACCAAATGCGTATCTTGCAACCGGGCGCAAGGGTAACTGGCGACGCAATCTCCCACCGAAAGGAACAAAGCGGGAAGGCAGCGCAGGAGGGAGGGAAGGAGAGAGGGGGGGGGCGGCTTCTACTCTGCCAACAAATGCGTTCTTGTACTTTGCGCCTGTGCCGGCTGTCGGGGTTGTCACGCGCACCGTATCTTGAAAGCGATCTCCACACGGCTCTGACCTTCGTATGCGCTGTGCTTACGCCCCTCAGTTTCCGTTGAAGCGATAGACCGCACGAACCTTTGCTCGCTGCCGCGGCCGCACGCAAAAGCAAGAAAAGCGCCACCGCGTCAAACTCTTCGCGCCCAATCGCGACCTCCGCGCTGTCCGGCGCCGCATCCGCGCCTCCGCACCAAACGAGAAAGGGAGAAAGCCCGTGACCGCGCGCTGTTCTCTTTCGCGGCCGTCGGTGGGGCGCCGTTTATTCGTATCAACCGACGCGGATCGAAAATCGATTCGGTAACAACCGTTCTCTAGCACGTTGGAAATGAGGCTCAGCCGGGACCACAGAAAAATTCGTATCATCCGGAAATTCGTATTAGCCGTGATCGTATCATCGAGATTCCTCTGTACATATATATGTATATGTATAGTATAACCGGAAGCCGACTTCCGTTTCCACTTCCGGTTCCGCTTGCAGTTCCGGAAGCCAGCTTCCGGAGAACGCTTCCGGCGTTTTTCTCTCTCGTCCGTAGCTAGGTGCGCTGCGGTGCACAAGGGCGTTCGTTCCCGACGCGCGTTCTCTTTCTCTCGTTCCCGACGCGCGCTCTCTTTCTCTCGTTCCCGACGCGCGCTCTCTTTCTTTCTTGTCTGTAGCTAGGGGCGCTGCATTGCACAAGGGCGTTCGTTCCCGACGCGCGCTCTCTTTATCTCTCGTCCGTAGCTGTGGTTTACCCGAATGATCCCCCGGAGCTTCACCCTACTCATCATCATTCACCCCGTGGATATGCTGTGATTTTTTTTTTATGAAATAAACGTAGAAGTGAAATAGAACGACGATTTTCGAGTATGTGTATATCATTAAGGTTCTTCAGCTGGGAAATACTTGCGAGGGGACTATAATTGTTAGAAATGAACCGGGCAGCTCTGTTTTGAATGGACTCAAGCATTTCAATTAGGTATTTTTGATGGGGAGACCAAATAGATGAGGCGAATTCCAACTGTGGACGAATAAATGTTAGATGTGCAAGTTTTCGAACGGAGCTAGGCGAGTTTCGCAGGTTTCTGCGTATGAAACCCAATGTTTTCGATGCTTTGCTGCAGATGGTTGAAATGTGACAAGACCATGAAAGATTTGGTGTGAACTGGATTCCGAGATATTTGTACGACGTAGCTTTGGACAGGAATGTGTTATTGATAGAGTATTGGAAATTAGAAACATCATGCTTGCGGCTAAAAGTCATATATTTACATTTAGTAGGGCTTAGAATCATGTGCCAGTTTTTGCACCAATCAACAATAGTGTTAAGGTCATTTTGAAGGGTCAGGTGGTCAGTATCTGAAGTGATCTTATGGTAAACAACACAGTCGTCTGCGAAAAGACGTAAACGGGATGAAATCTTATAGGGAAGGTCGTTAATATAAATTAGAAAAAGTAAGGGTCCAAGAACGCTTCCCCGAGGTATGCCAGAGGTTACGCCAGATAGTAGAGAGGAAAGCCCATTGACAACTGTGAATTGTTGACGGAATGAGAGAAAGTTACGAAGCCAAGATATTGTGAGAGAATCAAGACAGAGGGTAGATAATTTAGTAAAAAGCCGGCCATGAGCAACTCTGTCAAATGCTTTTGAGAAATCTAAAAAAATACAATCTGTTTGCTGGTTTTCATCCATGTTAAAATGCAGGTCAGTAGTAAATTCAAATAACTGGGTGTCACACGAGTAGCCTATCCTGAAGTCATGCTGATTTGAAAAGAAAACGTTATTTCATTCCAGATGGTTGTAGATGTGACAAGCGATAATATGTTCAAGTAGTTTACAGCATATGCACGTTAAAGAAATGGGACGATAGTTATCAGGCGAGTTTTTGTTTCCCATTTTGAAGATAGGAATGACCTTTGCTATTTTCCACTCGGAAGGCAGCTCTCCGGATGACAATGATTGCTCAAAGATATGACACAAAATCTGGCTGGAAACTGAAATGGTGTTTTTAAGAATTTTCGAATTTATGTTGTCCACTCCGGCAGATGAGGATAACTTGAGGTTATTAATTAGAGATGCAATACCCTCGGGACTAATCCTGATGGGCTCCATAAATGGGTAGTCGCAATCAGGAACAACTGGCATACTGGAATGGTCTTCCTTTGTAAACACTGATGCAAAAAAGTTGGTGAACGCAGTTGGACATTCAGTGTCGGTTAATGGTAAGCCAATCAGTATTGTGTAGTGATATGGGGTCTTGTTTATTTTCGGGAGATATAACTTGCCAAAACTTCTTTGGATTAGTTTGCAATAGCGATGGAAGATCATGAGTAAAATATTTGTTTTTGGCAGTGCACATAGCAGAACAGTATGTTTTGAGACACTGTTTATACTTATCCAACAGAGGCAGAGAGGAAGTAGATTTAGCTTTTCTGTACAGGCGCTTCTTTTTATTCCGTAATCGTTGTAGGGCCTTGTTGAACCATGGATTAGTTTTATCATTAAATATCATAATGAGAGGAACGTACTTCTCTATCAGCGCAGACAGTTGTGTTGTTTGAAAAGCAACCAGTTTTCTTCAGTAGATCGGTGGTTTCTTAGTGGGAAAAATACCTCATTGAAAAGTGTGGTAAGTTCAGCGTTAATTTCACCATAATTTGCCTTACTGTAGTCTCTAATCTTTTTAGTTGATTGACCAGGAAACAAACAGGGAACCAGAATATCAAACTGCAACAGCTTGTGATCGCTAAATCCGTCAAGATACATAACTTGCCCTATGGTTTCTGTGGTTAGAACTAAATCTAGTATGTTAGAACCACGGGTATTCTGGCTAATAACTTGAAAGAGGTAGAAATCTAGAGTTAGGTTGATGAATTCGGTTGCAGCATGACTAGGTGAAGACAAATTAGCCCAATCTATTTGCAGAAAATTGAATCACCAAACAAGTAGATGTCACTGGGCGAACAATAGTCAACAGCAGCAGAAATGCTAGATCGGAGATTATGAATGAAAGAAATCCCACAGTCAGGTGGGCGGTAACACACCCCAATAAGTAAATTTGAAGAATTAGTTTTGCAGGTAGCCCACACCATTTCGAGATTAGAGTTGGAGGTGATAGCGATGGATGGTAGCGTTCTTTTAATAGCAAGAAGCACCCCGCCCCCTCTTCTATCTGCCTGGTCATGTCTGTAGATATTGTACGCATCGGCGTCAGGAAAAATGCAAGCTTTCATTCTAAGGTAGTTTTTTCTCTATTTGCTCTTTTGTATTTTGTGGCTATCTGAAGTTCCTCTTTACTGCTTGCACAAGAGTTCGAAATTAGGCTGGTTGGTTTGTGAATAGCATAGTGAACAGCATGGACAATAATGCCTGTGCTTACTGAATGACAGTCACCGTGTATTCTTTCTTTAGTGTCCTGTTCACCTTGCTGCTCGTTGGTGATTGTAGGTTGTCAACTATGTAACGAGGACTTCACTGTGTGTTGCCTGGGCATCAGCCTCGAAACATGTCCAGCATATGTGTTGAGGCTGATAAGCGGTTATGCGTTACGATCCTGTTCATCACTTTTTCTTCAAAATTAGAAGTGCCTCAGTACAACTTTTCAATGCTTTTTTGAGTAGCTTATTCGTAACATGCCTTTTGCAGTCACACGTGCAGGATGCACAGATGTGATCTGCAGAAGGAAGGCTAGGATATTTTAAAGCTATCGGCACATTTTTCTCTAAGGTAAACAAGAGGGACGCATCTCTTCTGAATAACCAAACATAAGATTGTGTTCATGTTAAAATATCCAAGAAAAAAAAAAACTCTGCACTGCAAGGGTCAATGGGGTGGGCAGGCACTTGGCGTGGTAGTTGGGAGAACACTGCAGCTGGTGCTGCTGCTATGCTTGAGTGATAGCACTATCCTTGTTAGTTTGTTCTGGCCACATTGTGAATGATGCAACCAAGTTGGCGTTTCTGTGCTGCATAAGAGTGTTGTGCTGCTCTGTGACACTTGTGGTCAGTATTGGGTCCCTTGTTGCGATTGTGATGGTGGGAAGCAGCTTTTTCCAGGACTGTGCAACGCTGTCAAGTGTGGGAGGCATCATTGCATATCTGGCAGGCTCAGGCTTATGGTTTTTTCAAGTGGACAATTCAGTGAGTGGCTTATGAGAAGCATTTGCCAGTAAAAGAGGAGCATTTGAAAAAAAACTTTGTCAAGAGTGGCAACATTAAAGGAATTGTTTGAAAAAGTTGTTGAAAGATCCCCAGAGTGCAGATATGTAAATGTTTTTACGTGTTCGGCATACAGGATGTTATATTGTACAAGGTGGCGTCAAATTTTTTAAATTGTGGACAACACATGCAGCAGCAGCAGTTTTGCCACTGTTATGAGACAGAACAAAATCTGTGATGCCTTCTTGCGCATTTTTGATTGGAGACCAAGGAAGCTTTACTGTGGCATACTCAAGTGAGCAGATTTAGGCTATTCTTGCAAAATTCGCTGGAATTTAAAGAAAGCATCAAATGTATGGCTTTATAACTCAGCAATAAAAAAACAATATCACAATTCTGTAGACTGCATCTATTGTAATAAAATTGATGCATTGCACACCGCTAATTTATGAGCAAGACTTTTGCAGAGTTAATCTGTAAAGCAACACAGAATTTGGATGATGTAACAAACAGTTCACATGTGATGTCTTTAATGCAGAGTTATGCAGTTGTAAACCTCCAATGTTTTTATTTAATTTGCTAATTTTCGCTTCTTTCTAAAGGCCCTGAAAAATTCTGCATCCAAACGGCTGGTAGAATTGAGCATTCATGGTCCCAAGCTTCGTAGTAAAGCTCGTGGTTGCAAAGACGGGATGGGCAATTCGGATCTTAAGCGCAGTCCTGTCATTAGTCCAGGGTGGGGGGGGGGGCATGTGTTGCATGTGCAGCAGCAGCAGCAGCAACAGCAGCAGCAGCAGGTGTCCTCCAAGCGCCAGCAGCAGGCCCCGCCGTGCGGTGCCTCGCCCATTGCCCAGGTGCAACAGAACCAGGCGGCGGCCCCCGTGTTGGCACGCGAGTATGCCGCCCAGGAGTACACCAAGATCAGTAACACCAACCTGGTAACTACCGCTGGACTTCTCTGGTTGGTGGATTGCCCAACAATTGTAGCGTGTTTCCATTGATTGTTGCTGTGTATGTTGTGCTGTTTTTTAAAGGGCAGCAAGTTGTGAATGCCTGGTCCTAGCGAGTGATTATGTGGCATGAAAGAATTGTCCAGGTTGGCATTGCTGTAAAGCCATGACTCTGTTATGAGACATAGCGATTGAGCTCAACAGTTGCCGTGCAACTTGCTCACATAGCCGGACAGGTACCGTATAAGCCGGAATATAGGTCGATCTTGAAAATAAAGCAGCTAAAGTCGCCCTTCGCCTTGTATATCGGTCTTAAACCCATATTGAGTTGTCTTCTGGCCAAGTCAAGGTCGACCTATATTCCGGTTCATACGGTACTAATCCATGCTGTCCAGAGTGTTTTGCACTTCCTAAAGGCGTGCACGACACCGACGTAATAACAAGTTGGCGCTGACGTTAAATATTTCCAGTGGGCAACACACTTGGCCAGATTGCCTGATATGGGGCAGCTGTTGTGCACCAGTGCTGGCGTGAACACTGGTGGTGGAATAGCACTTCAAGCTGCTTGGCCGCCAGTAAAGCATCTTGTAGTAGAGTTTCACAGGTGCAGATGCAAGGTGGTAATGGCCACTGCCATGTGCTACAGCTAAGACCACACGCATTATTTTACTGAACTGCATCAGCTCCGGTGCTTTTGGCATCTTTGCAGGGCATAGACTGAGATAGCATTGTTATGGCAGCATCTGCACATGCAGCACAACGAACTAGACAGACTATCCTTACTGGCTGCACAGGCTATCAGCAAAAAAGGCACTGGCACATTTGTAATGTTTTTCTGAGTATATCATACCACCAGAATGAGTCATGCGTTGGTGCCTCAGGAGACCTGCTCTAACAGCCAACCTTAGTAAAGAAGTTGCTGCTTTTTGCTAGAAAAGTGGAATTCGTTAGCGATTCTTACCAAGAATTCCGATGAGGTGGCTGAGCTCTTGCAAAGCAACCAAAGTAGAGAATTTCCTTTTTCACTGGACTTGGAGGATTTATTTTATCCTGTGCCGCATGATGCTCTGTTTGAATCAGTGAGAGCTCACATCGATGAACATGGGATTGTTGACTTCCAAGATTCCATAGGCATGCACACGGATAACTTTTTAACCCTGCGAGAATCTTATTTTGCCTCTACCTCTGTGTCGTATGACAATCAGACCTATTTGCATCAACAGGTGATACTATGTCTTGGATCTTGTGTTGGCTCCTGTTCATTTTCAGTACCTTTCTTTCTTGAGTTGATAGGGCATTCAAGCGAGTTTTTACTAGTGGTGAGGTTATAAAAGTTAGTAAATATGTTGAAAAATTTATAATTCTTCTAACCAAACCGAATGACATGGCGAACAAAAAGTGAACAATATTTTAGAAGCCTTTCGGCAACATGGACAAGGCTTAAGATTCATGCATGAGCTGCTTGACAATGTAGTGCTGCAGTTTTTAGATGTGAAAGTAACTCTTAATGACGATCATGTGTGCTGGAGATAATACTCCGCATGCAGAGAAGGATATGTTACCCTACGGTTTTGTACATTCAAAACCGTAAAAAAGCGTATTGTGGTGCTTTGCTTACAGTCCGCACTTTGGAAAGCATGTCCACATCTTATCGAGTGCAGTTTCATTGAGCAAGTCTAGCGTTTAAAAGCTGCCGGGTTCCCTCCCTCATTATTGACTGCGGGGGCGGAAAGGTGGCAGGATGCAAGCCCAAAGGGCGAAATAATGGCCTGAAGTGGAGCCTTATACAGTGAAACCAGGATTCTACGACATTCTCGGGGCTGCAAGAGAATCCGGTCGTCATGTAATTCGACAAACAAAATTATGTCTATAATGCACAGCTTCGGGCAACAGAGTTGCGAGAAGCTCAATTTAAACTGTAAGATAGTACACTGCAGGACTCGGAAACCAAGACAGCCCAAAAAGTAAATCTGAAAAGAATACTGAAGTGCAGCTGTCAGTCATGCTCTATAAGAGGGACATAGCGTACTGTGTACATGCTAAAACATTTTTTATTATCTACACATTTTAAAAATTAGGCCAGTTTGTTATAGAATATCTTTGAGCCAGGCAGCAAGAGCATTATTTCAAGTGCAGCAAAATCCGGAAGGTCACCTACGGCGGTCGCCTGCACAGAAGAACCTATGAATGTTGTCGATGCACATCCGTAAACGTAGGCACAGGCATGATAGCATCTGTGGCGTTGTCCTCATAAGAGATGGCAGCTAGCAGTGTAAACATAGGCAGTACCTCCTCATATGTTCTGTCCCATATGATGAACCACGCGAAACCAGGAACCCAACGACAGACGTTTGAGAACTCTTGCATGCTTGCGTGTAGACAGAAAGCTCCAAACTACATGCGTGAACACACATATCAAATATAATCTGCGTGCCTTTCGGTGGCTAATAGGTTCGGATTTCACACATGCTTTCGTGCTTTTCATACATGCTGGGACGGTATTCTTGGGTGATCACTTTTGGAGATGGTTTCACTTTTGCGAGACTCTGTACTGGACATGTCGAAGTATACAGCTGACATTGCTCTTGGCACTGTGAAGATAGCGAGCTTTGCAGAGCGCCAGAAACGCTGTTGGCCATATATGCCGAGTCACACGAAAGTGAAACTATCTCTGAAAGAAGAGATGGAGGAACGTGGTTGGGTAATAATAAAAAAAAGACGCCGAGAATCTCAAGGCGCCAGCAGTGCGCTGGTGAACAGCACTGCCAACAGCATTTGTAAGAGCAATGGCATGTGATGCAGAGGACAGGGCGAAGGCACACATGGTGCTTCCAGTGATTTTGCACTGTGGTTTCCAAGGCCTGACGGACTGTAAAACGAATTTTTGTGCGCATGCACTTGAGAAAGGTCGCTATTTGTATGAGGCAGGTCATATATATATAAAGCAGAAAATGAGTTACAAATTGCTATGCAAATGCACACAGTAAACAAAGCTCACCGCACAAGCTGAAACGTGGAACTCTGGCATTTTGTTATTTTGCTTTACACATTAACATTGTAGTATTTAATGCATGTAGATTGGCGAAGCAGCACGAAAATGGCAGACAAAGGTAGACGCAAGTCTGTATTTTTTGTTTTGTTTTTTTGTGCTGCTTCGCTGATCGCACATGTGTCGGTAAGTTTCCATTCTCGGTCCTTTTTTTTTTGTGATGCTTTGTCAATTTTAATGTCTTAGCAACTGGCCTAATCTTCAGTGTTGATTTATTTCACACAGTTTGGCACAACGAGAACCATAGTCTGATGCACTTGTGTCGGCGAGTGCAGATGTGTCACTGTGTTAGTGTTCGCCATCAATGCTCTGTGCAGAGCGCTCATGGTGAACGGTAACACACTCCTCATACAGCTAGTTCTGGCTGTGGTGCACCAATCGCAGCCAGAGCTGGGAAGAAAAGTATACCCCAAAAGAAAACCCCTGAGAGGATGGTGAAATGACGGGTACAAATTCCGCGTGTTCAGTCGGTGCCCAAACAAAATCACACAGTCTACTTGGAACATGAAGCTCCTTTATTTATGTTCGAACAACTAGACAAAAGCAGAGCAGCATCGGAAATGTACACGTACTGTTGCCTACGGACTGCGCATCGTTCAAGCTGGTTAGGTCATGATGAAAACCAATGAAACTGAATGGCCTTCCCAGCTTCAATCATGTTTGGATAACTGTTTGTGCTCCCAAAAATGCCACTTTTGTTTCACGGGGTATTTCGCCAACACAAAACACAAACGATGGGATGTGATCAACCATCACAGCTGGCGGCAGCGCCTGGCTGTCACATACCATTACATTCGCGGTGCCACCGGTCCAAATGCCTCCGCACCCGGTGCCTATGAGATGGCAATGAAGTGCCGAAGGAGGGCATGGTTAAGGGGCCAGGGATGGAAAAGGGAGGCAAGTAGGGAGCTCAAAAAGCAGGCTGAGCTGGGTGCTCTGACGGAGGTGGGCAGTGCTTCTCACACAGCCGCCGTTGGGTTCGCAGTTTTGCGCGTCATATGAGACTGGATTTGCGTAATCTTGCGTTGTATAATCAAAGTTTTTAATGCATTCTCTCTATGGGGAGTTTGCCAGGACTGCACTAATCTGTCATAAAACCGAGGACGTCGCAACATCGGGGGACGCTTCAATGTATTAAAAAGGTTGCGAATTGGCATAGTGTACCAATGGTTTTTGCGGCACCAAACTGGCCTAGTTGTGCATTATGAGGAATGATTGTCAGCGGTACACCAAGTGTGCCATAGAGGTGGTCTACAAGTACCCTTAATGTGTGGGAGGAGTTCCATTGCATCAATGATCGAGCGAGGGAACATGCGCTTAATGTCAAGAATAAGGATGGTGTGCATTTAATGTGACTTCATGTGGGTGTGAGCCAAGCCTTGCGGAGATCTTTGGAAGGAGCAAAAACAAAGTAGCTCGTGCAATTCTGGAAGCATTTTTTATCAAAAGGTAACATTTATAAAAGCAACCCATGAGTGAATTTTTCATTCAGAAATGGCGTTAGAACAAATCCAAGTTAGTGTGAAGCGAGGTGTGAGCACATGCAAGGTCTGCATGTGTTGAGAGAAAGCCAACTGTCTGTAAAAATAAACAGTTTAAAGTGTCCCGTCTTTGTTTTTCAATGATTGTGCTTTTGGTGCTAAAATCGTTACTGTTGTAAATGGCAAGCTTCAATTACTTTATAAATTTTTCTATATTCACATCATGTTGAATCCTGTTAGAGAAATGTTCAATACTTGTGTACTGTTTGAAATTAAGTACAAATGTGATATCAAATTTTATGTATGGTCAGCATTTTGAATAATCACATATTTTGTACAAGATTGATTGTTGCCATAGTGATATCATTGGTGAAAGTGTATATGTGTATGGCCATGCAAAGACCACTTTCCAGGGTTTGTATTTTGTAAGAATTCTTACTGGAACTGCATACTACTGTTTGTGTTATAAATGTTAACTTGTCTACCCAACAACTTAAAGGCCAACTGCAACGAAATTTCACTTTGGTGAAATGAGTAGTAAATGAGCAGTAAACCTCCATTCCTTTGAAGCTGTGTAAAAGCCGGAGAGGAGCGAAATCACACAAATAGAAGACTGCTGGCCATGCATAGACCATGTGGGGAGATCTTCCAAAATGCTGCTGGTATATTCTCGATCACTTTCGCATGCACTGGACAAGTCGGCATCTATGGGCAATGGCGTTACTGCTGCTCTGCCAAGACAGCGTGTCTGGCCCTGAGTCAAGACGATTGATCCTAATGCAATATTTGAAGCCCGTCATCCGAGCATAATTGGTTCCAGAAATTCAATAAGCTGCCACGGCTACTTCCTGCATCGTAATGAATTCCGGACAATTTGACTTCGAAAACTGAAACTAAGCTGCGGAAGAGTGCGTTTGTCATGCATGCAATTCGTCATGCAATTCGTACACGAATGCAAAAAAATTGCAATCGTACCATTCACCATTCTTGGGTGATCAGCTGCGGCAACTACTGCAAACGCCTACCAAGTTTATATGTGAGCGTACTGGTAGGAACTGCAGAAGCTTGCATGTGGACATGCAATTTACCATTCATGCAAGAAACATGCGCGAGTATCACGCCCATATGCTGCGAAAGTAACTCATAAGGCCAAGGAAGTGCAATTACGTAGTATTTATTCGAATCTAGGCCGATAGTTTTTTTCAAGTAATCACATACGAAACTCTAGGGTCGGCTTAGATTCGAGGATTTTAAAAAACGCGCCAGTTTTTAACTGAAACTGATAAATATGGTGCATAGTTAGCGCCATCTAGAAAAGTCAGTATCGCAGCCGCTACTAGCCGCGCCAGTAGCCAGCTGAAGTACACGAGCGACGTCGCCATTTTGACCTGCGTCGTATCGGTACATAGCCTCCTCTATACTTTTCGTGCCCGCGCGTTGGCGCGGAATACACAGGCGCCGTCCGTCCCTCATAGTTCCGGTGCTTGCCGCTAGAAGCCGCCCCGATCCCACAATAACAGCAGACGACGTGGCCTATGAGCACGCTTGCATTGGTGATCGTCTAGAAACGTCTTCATGGCATTAGACTATGCGTATACGCTAAATAGGGTGCACACAAAATTTTTAACACAAACACTGTATGCGGAATGCAATGCGAACTTTTATATTTGATTTCGTGCTCATAGCTTGAGCACTTTTCGAGACAACGGTTTGGCGTGGAAATCTTTCGCAAAGTCGTGTTTGTCAGTCACGCTCGTCGCGAAGTTCACAAAAAGTGGACGGAGAAACTTCATAAACACAACGTCCAAGAGTTTTTCATGATGGCCTGGGGCTGAGCACTTGAGTTGTTCACGTTTCTGAAGTACTTTCGCAGCGTTGTCAACGGCAGCCTTTAGTGGCTGCTTCATCTTTCTCGCTTTTGCGAGGAAAACTTCCACGTACTTCTTTAGCGAATGCAGAACCATTACAAGCTCAGCAGACGGATAGAGGAGTCCACCTCTGTCCTGGTGCCTAATTAAGGCACCATGGCGTAGAAGTGTTTGGTTTCGTTACTAGAGTGAAGCATTCATCACAGAAAATGGTTTCGTGGATTTTTCGTGCGATATATCCACCAACCATTGCTAGTGCAGCAACATCTGGTGTTGGGAGCAACGTCTTCCCCCTGTCGAGATGCTCCTCGAGGGTCGTGGTGCGCTTCCTGAGGGCTGCATCGCTTCTTTCGGTTTGCTTTCGAGGCTGCAAATATGATGGATACTCTTGGAAGACGCTGGGCACAACGCCTTTCTTCAGTCTTCGCGTCGTGCACCCTTCTTTAAAGTCGGACGGGACGAATTAAGTGTCGGCTACAAACAGTGGAATAACAAGATGTGCTATTTGGGGTCCAGTTGTCTCTCGAGATTACCTTAAGCCACTTTTCGCGAAGTTCTTGGTCACTGGGAATTTCGTGGAATGATACTCCGGTTTCTTTCCGGCCGCTCCATGATTTGCAGTGATGTACGCAGCAGTACGGCATTGTGCAGCATTCGGGGCGCAACCAAACTTCTGAGCTTGGACAGCCGCCTTTTCTCTTTATCGGTAGTGCTGCAGACAACAAAAATACCACTTTTAGGCATGTTGCCTTGAAACAAGCGAATTTTCTTTACGATGTAACACATTTAACAAAGAACTTACCCGAGTAGACCAAAAGTTGGAAGAAAGCGCACACAGACACGGCTGTCTCAGTGAGTGCTGCAGTTAGCAAAGCACTTTGGGGACACGCACCACACTAGAAAGAACATCAACGGGCAAGCAGAGTTCTAGAACAAGCACGGTAAACTAATTTTGCACGCGGCGGGAAAACCGCAGCGTAGCGGTGTGCACCTGCTGTTGCAGCGAACGCCGAGTGAGCTATTATGGGACGCGAGCGCCCCTAGGGGAACGCCGAGGCGTTCAGGGGACGGCGGTGAGGGACCGACCGCGCAGGCACAAAAGTTATAGAGGAGGCTATGATCGGTAGTATCGGTATGGTTATAGTGCCTAGAATATACTTAAGTATATTCTAGGCACTATAGTATGGTGCAGCATCGGCGCGCGGTGTGGCGTTATCGTAATGGCACCAAATGGGCGATGCCACTATAGTGCCGCTTTCTAAGCGA
This sequence comes from Dermacentor silvarum, assembly GCF_013339745.2. Classification (NCBI taxonomy): domain Eukaryota; kingdom Metazoa; phylum Arthropoda; class Arachnida; order Ixodida; family Ixodidae; genus Dermacentor; species Dermacentor silvarum. The sequence continues at coordinate 21,600 of NW_023605741.1, forward strand.
ATACTGTATTTACTCGAATCTAACGCGCACTTTCAACACGACCCTAAATCTGCGTCGGCATTTCAGAATGGCCGCCTCGGACGCGCGTCGAGCCTAGCTATCGTAGCATGCGGAAGCTTCCTCCATGTGCTGCAGTACACGTGCTTAGGCAACAGTCTACCGTCTGTCTTCACGTTCTCAGCGTCTGCTCTATCTATCAGCATGAAGTACCAAGTTCATCATGATGCTGCATTTAAAAGGAAAGTGATCATCTGTGCGGAGACGGACGGAAATCGGGCCGCATCACGGGCGTTCGGAGAATCCGAAACTTGCGAGCGGGACTGGCGCAAACAGAAGGAGAGGATTTTCGCCAGCAAAGCAATGCGGAACGGTTTCAGTGGACCGAAGCAGGACGTAATCTGTGACGATCCACTACGGCGATACGATCGCCTTGGCCCTATCTTGAATGCAATCTGCGACGGGTAAAGTCCGCCGCGCGCCGTGTTTTCGCCGCGTTGAAGCGAGACGCATGCTAGCACGAAGGTGCGCTCCGTCTCCAGCGTTCTGACAGTTCGTTTCCGCGGTCAACGAGCGAGATGTGTTCATGTTTGCTTGTGCGCGCGTGACACCGTGCTTGTTAATAGCGGTCTACTAATTTGCTATCGCATTCGATGCATCGCTTTTCAGGCGAAACTGCGACTTTTTTTATTCATCGCAACTTCAGTGCATCGGGAGAAAATCTATTTTTCCAAATGACATAAAGTTGTATTTCTGTTTGAAAGCATGAGGTGCGCGGTACTGTAAAGAACTTTTTTTCCTCACAGAAAACGGGTGCGCGTTACAATCGAGATGAGCGTGAGAATCGAGTAAATACGGTAGTTGTGCTAGCCGTAGAGGCATCGCATCGTCAAACGTTCAAGCCGGGCGGAACTTCGGCATCGGTCTGTGGTTGGAGGGGGCCACGGGAGATGGTTTTTGCGTGCGCCGCAACGTGCGCTCCTTCCAAAAATGCAGCATCTCTAATGCGCTGGATGGTACTGAATATAGCGCGCTGTTTGAAGATGTCAGCAGTAAGGAAGATAGCGACGAGGCTAGCAGCGATGGTGACATAGAATGAGCTCGGCATGTTCAAATTTAATAAATGCTGTTTTATTTTGCGAATGCTGTCCTCGCTTTTTCGTTCGGCCTACATTCGAGGTAAGTTTTTTTTTTTTTTTTTTTTTCGGACTTCGAACTTTTGGGGGGTCGGCTTAGAATCGGAGTCGCCCTAGATTCGAGTAAATACGGTATTGCATGGTCCTCGAACCTTGTGAGTCTCGTCTGCAAAAGGGCCTATTGCACCACTACATGCGATGCGCGTCTCGGACAGCGCATGTGCGATTTGTCGCACAATGTCACCCTCTACTAATCGTGCATGTGAAAAAGCAAACACTCGTACTTTACAATAATAATATCAACGCGTGACCAACAACTGGGGAAGGTCCGATTATACCACCGCAGCTACCGGTGAGAGAAAGCCACATACCCAAACTTCATACAGTATAGACCACTTATAACGTAACCGCTTATAGTGCTGGACCGGATATAGTAGGGTCTTTTCAGACTCCCGTTAATTTTCCCATAGCACTCCATGCATACGCATACCACTTACAGTGCAGCCGTGTGAGACGAAGTACCGATTATAATGCGGTTTCCACGGGAAAATCTCGCCGACAAGGGCAGTAGCGAGCACGCTTCTCAACGAGGGGCACCCACCGATGGGGGAGGAAATCAACGAGGGCGATGCGGAGGAGGAGCATGAGACGTGGAGCGTGAGTCCAAGAGCGATAAAATCGTCGCCATGCGCCGTGTGTGCGAGTGAAAGCGCGCGGGGGACGCGCGCCTTCACGGAGAGCGAACGTAAAGCGGGAAGGCAGCGCAGCGAGGGAGGGAGGGGGGGGGGGGGGCGGCGGCTTCTACTCTGCCAACAAATGCGTTCGCGCCTGTGCCGGCTGTCGGTGTTGTCGCGCACACCGTATCTTGAAAGCGATCTCTGCACGGCACCGACCTTTGTATGCGCTGTGCTTACGCCGCTCAGTTTCCGTTGAAGAGATATACTGCACGAACCTTCGCTCGCTACGGCGGCCGCGTTTCCCCACGCCCGCGTCTTGACAGTGGTTGTCTGCGGTCGTCGAGTCTATTCATGTTTGCTTGTGCGCGTTACTACCACGCTTGTTAATTCAGTTAGTAAGCGAATGTGTCAAGTTTATGCAGCCGATAAAACTACTGCCCCTACTTCTTATAGCTCTCTACTAATTTGCTATCGCAATTGATGCTTCACCTTTCGGGCGAAACTGAGACTATTTTTAAAATTTTGTCTGCTTCATGCAAAAATCGTAGGTACTTGGACATTAACCTTTCAACGTTCGTAAATTTAAACGGATGCAAAACTCCCAGTCGCACGCTTCGATTCTCGGATACGCGCGGCTGCTTGTGGCATAGTGGCATAACTTGTTTAATTGAACTTATTAACAATCTTTTATTTGACAGAGAATCGAAAAAGAAGTCAAAGGTGCAAATGTATGCGGACAAGTGGTGAAGTAGAGCCGCAATAACTAGCTGCTTTGACTTTACTGTACAGGAATACAGGCATTTTTATAACCAGTGCAAGAATAGCAGAAAGTTGAGTTGCACAGCAGCAGCGCGAAAAGAATAATGTGAACGCAAACAGGCTCCTTGTTTTGCAGAAAGAATATTTGCCTTAATGGAAATATGGATTCACTATCCAAAACAAGATGTCATTTCCAAGAGTTAAATATTATTGGAATTTGCATATTTACACTTTCCCTTTGGTACAGGTAATGCGATTTTCATCAACAAAATCTGGCATCTCTAGAATGTCATCAAATTGTTGTAAACACATGAAATTGATACACTTGGATGATACCATTCTTTTGCATAATTTACAGACATCAATATTTAGCATATAACCTTTTACTTTAGATCTAAACGTATATACAGACTTAAATAAGTGGCAGTTTCGTTAATATTTGACTCGGCTGTGGTATTGGAATTTTACTGTTACTTATCATAGTGGTATTAGACATTAATCAGTGTGACCTCCTAGAACATGTGTATGTACGGTTCCCGTGTTTACACTTAATACTTTTGGAAACGGCTGTAGACATTTGAATGTTACTGTGAATTGATCGGAGGAATAATATTTGGTGGTATTCAATGTGATCTATTAGAAGTATTTTGTGTGTGTGTATGTAGACTGTTGTCTACATAAATTGCGTTATTTAAATAGTTCCATGCTACTGCCTTGTAAGCTCTTCTGAGCCATAGTCAAGCTACTTGTATAGCTGTTAGCCGAAAGTCGCACAATGTCACCCTCTACTAATCGTGCATGTGAAAAAGCAAACACTCGTACTTTACAATAATAATATCAACGCGTGACCAACAACTGGGGAAGGTCCGATTATACCACCGCAGCTACCGGTGAGAGAAAGCCACATACCCAAACTTCATACAGTATAGACCACTTATAACGTAACCGCTTATAGTGCTGGACCGGATATAGTAGGGTCTTTTCAGACTCCCGTTAATTTTCCCATAGCACTCCATGCATACGCATACCACTTACAGTGCAGCCGTGTGAGACGAAGTACCGATTATAATGCGGTTTCCACGGGAAAATCTCGCCGACAAGGGCAGTAGCGAGCACGCTTCTCAACGAGGGGCACCCACCGATGGGGGAGGAAATCAACGAGGGCGATGCGGAGGAGGAGCATGAGACGTGGAGCGTGAGTCCAAGAGCGATAAAATCGTCGCCATGCGCCGTGTGTGCGAGTGAAAGCGCGCGGGGGACGCGCGCCTTCACGGAGAGCGAACGTAAAGCGGGAAGGCAGCGCAGCGAGGGAGGGAGGGGGGGGGGGGCGGCGGCTTCTACTCTGCCAACAAATGCGTTCGCGCCTGTGCCGGCTGTCGGTGTTGTCGCGCACACCGTATCTTGAAAGCGATCTCTGCACGGCACCGACCTTTGTATGCGCTGTGCTTACGCCGCTCAGTTTCCGTTGAAGAGATATACTGCACGAACCTTCGCTCGCTACGGCGGCCGCGTTTCCCCACGCCCGCGTCTTGACAGTGGTTGTCTGCGGTCGTCGAGTCTATTCATGTTTGCTTGTGCGCGTTACTACCACGCTTGTTAATTCAGTTAGTAAGCGAATGTGTCAAGTTTATGCAGCCGATAAAACTACTGCCCCTACTTCTTATAGCTCTCTACTAATTTGCTATCGCAATTGATGCTTCACCTTTCGGGCGAAACTGAGACTATTTTTAAAATTTTGTCTGCTTCATGCAAAAATCGTAGGTACTTGGACATTAACCTTTCAACGTTCGTAAATTTAAACGGATGCAAAACTCCCAGTCGCACGCTTCGATTCTCGGATACGCGCGGCTGCTTGGTCTACATGTTTTGCATACGTGCAGGGCTTGAAAATCGTTTTGGTTATAGTGCAGTACTGCTTATAGTGCAGATATTCACGACCCCGGCGATTTACGTTATAAGCGGTCTACACTGTACTTGAAAAGAGTAATCCACCTGTTTACTATACACAGCAATGAGCCGGACAGATTTCGCCAAACACATCAAGAAAAGCAAGCATTGTGCCTGATAGCTGTGCTTGTGTATGAAAAACATGACTAATGCGGCAGCAATTGCACTTCTCATGAAAAACTCGCATGATGGCCCAGACAGCACTGATGTAACAGACTGATAACTGAGTGCACGATATTTGCCGTCTGGAACGCGCAAAGTACTCAGAAGTAAATTGCAGCTTTCACAACATGGTGGCAGACGCCGTGCACATCTTTTTCAGACAGCCATCGTCCGCTAGCTGCTTGTGCTGGTCCGAGCAAAAATCTGCTGACAGCTTTGAGAGTCCGCGGACAGTCGGTTACTTCTGGTCCGTAAAAAACGAACGCAATTCTGGCAGCTCTCGGACTGCTAGGCGGAGCTTCAGAAGCTGTCTGAGAAAATCAAATGCAGGACTGCAGTCCCAAGCAGTCCGGGACTGTCGGAGACTGATAATCGAATAGGCCCAGTGTCTCCCTACATTTCTTGGACTGATTCACGTGTACGCGATGTTGAAAACACAGCGACCGTAAACCAGGTTGCCTTCATTTGAGTGTTGCCCGTTCCACCGGTGCCCTCCCTTTTGTTGTCAAGGTGGTTCTTTCGCTTTCCAAGTGCTGTATAGCCACTGTGATGTGTTTCGTTTATTTAGCAGCAAACCACAACTCTGGTAGCAGACTCCCGATGAAGTGCGCTGGGTAAGCCTAGCCGGCTGGGGTGTCGCGGGAAGCTCACCTTTGATATGTTCATACCCGTAGACGATGACATACAGATTGGGCATGCAAATCGCGCACAGGCGAACTGACAGCAGAGTGTGTGAAGTTTTGTTTCTTGGGTGATCAGCCGCGGCAACTACTGTGAACACCTACGAAGTTTCTATGTGAGCGTACTGGTAGGAACTGCAGAAGCTTGCATGTGGACATGAAGCCTAAAAGCTCAGAACTAAATTTGCGGAACACCGCTTGAACTGACAGGAGTCAAGGTTGCCCGCAAAATATCTGCGTTCAGTGCGGAGAACGTGTCGCTAAGAAGCAGCCAAGCAAAGGTTTCTCCGTTACCCAAGCAACCACCACTGCTGTCACCGCTTCTTTTTTTCGTTCCTTATTCAATTGTTTGCTCTGGTTCTCCTCCCATCTGTGGTGCACCTTCACCTCGTTGAGAAGCGCGCTCGCTACCACGCTTGTGTGCGGGATTTTCCCGTGGAAGTCACATTATAACCGGCATTTCGTCTCGCATGGCCTCCTCCCCTCCCTTCCCATCGGCGCCGTGCGCGCGACAAAATACGGCGTGTTTCCTCCCCGCTTTCCTCCCTCGAACGCGGGAAATAGAGCCGCGATTGTCGGCACCAACGGCAAAAATTCACCTGGGGTATCCATATGATTGCTATCGCAATAAAAGTAGTAGACACACGGTACGATTTGGCATCCGATACGGTGTTTGATACAGTCGTACCCGCCGGACGCCATATCAGACGCCGAATCATACTGTGTCTCTCCTACTTCACAGCTGAAAGTTCAGGGAGCGTTTATTACGCGGGAGAAAACAAAATAAAAATTTTGACGACTAAAGTTGGGGGTGAGAGAGGAGAGTGCGTTCATTACAGAGAGGAGAGTGCGTTCATTACGCGAGTAAATACGGTATATGGAGTTCTATGGAAGAGTAAACGGGAATCGGAAAAGGCCGCGCTATAGCTGGTTCTAATGTATAAGTGGTTATGCTATAAGGGTATATCCAACATTACGGTGAGTGCGTGTGTGGTGAAACTGCGTTGTTAGAGCTCCATAGCGGGCATCCATAGAAATGCTGAGCCGCCACGGCGCCACCAGGCGATGACAGTTAGCGGGTATCGCCTTAAAAAAAGATTCCATGAAAGAGAAATTTATTCAACAGACGTTTTCCAAAAAGGACAGTAAAGAGAAAAATGATTTCTTCTGTATAAGTAAATTACCCTTTCACAACACCAAAAACACTACTCTTATTGCGAGAAGATGCTTGGTAAGCCAGAAAAAAACGAAAAACACAAAAGACAGGTGGCGATGCTCCCTTGAAGTTCCTGCACCAGCCCACCATGACCACATCAATATTTACAGCATCTGCTAGGGCCAAGTTAATTCTTTAGCAGTCAAGATTAACTACATTGTGTTCTGAAGGAGCCAAACACTGAATGTGGCAAGTTTTGTGAATTTTTACTGAGCCAGCGCGGACCCAAATACGAAAAATACTTTGAAATCTATGACGTCACACTGGGGTGTGGTGCTAGGGTTTTGGCGTGAATTTAGACATAGTATAGCGTACGCTATATGCTATTGTACAGCGTATGCTAAGCAGCGCATGTTTATTACAGTTGGCCTGCTAGATCTTCTAATCTCAGAGGCCATATGCCGCGGTTGTGCCTATTTCCCGACTTCACCGATAAATGGGGCTGACATCTCGAAGGTTTCTGTCATTAGGCTTTGACTTGTTCGAAACGAGAAGCGAAATCAAAAACTCCACAATGTTGTCCATAAGACTGTCGTCGAGTGGCCTGAGACTAAGCGAAAGTCGTTTACACAGTCATTTGCTACGAACGAAGTTAATTGTACAAAAGCAACGCCAAATTCAATTCGAAGCGAGCAGCCGGGACCGCCGCCATGTTTTGCGTAAGCTACGTAAACCATGCAAAGACGGTAACGTTAAATTTGAGAAATAGCGCATGTACGCTATACGCTATGGGCCGTTTAGCGTTCTGCATGTGTGCAGTGACGACCCGGTATATTATAGCGTATGCAATGGTATAGCGTACACTGTCTTTTCAAAAATGAAACTTTGAGCTTCATTTTCTCTTCTAATAATCAAGCTATTATCACATAATTAACAACAGTTTTCAAAGAACACTTTTATCAGTTCAAACTGAGTTATTGTTTTGCTTTAATGTCCCTTTAAAAATGCACAGCATTGCCAGGAACGCGCCAGGAATGCCGTTGCCCGTAGACGCTGATAGAGGTGGAACACAAGCACAATCATCGTTACTACCATCATAGGTGTCCAGGCTGCCGCCATCTTTCTTTTTCAGAATCACTTAGGATAAACCAAATGATACCTAAATGTCTTCATTGAAACAAATATACGTCATCAAGAGCACAGTTCCTTTAAAAACGCAAACCTGTATAACCTATCTATCCATACTTTCCTAACCACTAGGTAGGAACAAAACGGGAAAGTATCGCCATCTCACGGATTTGTGTGATGATGATTGCATGGTATTTGTACATGGGACAGATTTTTGCTAGAGCCCGGCATAAGACACTTTGGTGTTAATTAAAATAGACTATGGCTCCCAGCTTACCGCTACTGCATGAGGTCACAACAAAGTGGCAGCCGAGCATGTGCGCGCAAGTTGTGATAGAAATAAGGGGAAACAGGCGAGTGTGATTCAAGGCGGCGTCTGGCTTTGCTAGCGAGCTGCCACTGGGTGCAGGCAATGCTGTTGCCTCTTCCGTGCTATTTTCGCAAGTAGAGATTTGGGATATCTGGAATCCAGTGGAAAAACGTTTTCGGTTAGCGAGGGTACTATACATTTCTGAAACAATCTTGGCACAGCTGCAGGGCTGGTAATCCTTATTAGCAGACAATGCATGCACCTGGTGGTTAGCAGCTATGATGTAAACATCATGCCAGATTTTTCAGCGTGGTGCCTAAGGTCATGCTGCTGTGGAGTCGTGTGATCATGAGCCTTTCGTGACGCATCCACTCGTTTTTCACACGTAAAATGTTGCATGAAAATTGTTCTGAATCTAGGCCCAAAATGTAGTTGCAGTTGTCCTTTAAAACAGTTCTTTGTCATGTGATGTTCTTGCATTTTTTGAAAGTGATGCACACTGTGTGGTTGGGTACACATTGTAATGGCTGTACTGTGTCCTTAATTTCATGTTTGCCCATTGGGTATGTCCCCATGCAGTACTGTCATGTGCCCCTTGTGTGTGTACTTCTATTCAAGGGACTGGATTTTCAATGTTTGATGCCTTCGCTCTATCTTTGCACAGCTTTTTTATAGTGCCATTCCGAATTATTCATGCGAGTGCCTTTCATGTGTGACTTCATAGTATGTGAGCCTGGTGATTGAGCTTGTTATATTTTAGTGTATTTGTCTTTAGAATTGTTCTTGTGCCCTGAATAATGTCTTGTGTAGTTTCTTTGTATGACTGTCATTTAATATTGCTTTTGAGCTTGTGTTGTTGTGCCATGTGTCACTTTAGGGTAGCAGATATGATGTGAAAGACTGTGTTGTTCCCACCACCACCTCGAGGCAGTACTGCTCTCTTGTTCCAATATGTTCAGGGTTGTGAATGAAGTAATCTGATGTTTCAGCTGCAGGGCAAGTTCCTGCTGCCACCTGTGCGGCATCAGGACATGCACAAGATCTGCCTCATCATTGACCTAGACGAGACATTGGTCCATAGCTCATTCAAGCCCATCAGCAATGCTGACTTCGTGGTGCCTGTGGAAATTGACGGCACAGTGCACCAGGTTTATGTCCTCAAGAGGCCTTACGTGGACGAGTTTTTGCAGCGAGTCGGCGATGCCTACGAATGTGTCTTATTCACAGCCAGCCTTGCAAAGGTACGCTTCGACTTGCTACATTCTTGAATGGTCACAGCTGGGCATGATGCTCAATTCAGGTGCGACAAGGCACTGTGATGTGTTCGGCCACACTGTTGGAGGAGCACCACTCATGTTGCTCTTCTTTGGGCCCTGTTGATATGTTCCTTGCTCTTGCGTTTTTCCGGCTACTATGTTGAGTTTCCGTTGTCCTGATTTGAATCCCATTGACTCCCATGTATATGTTCCCATTTCATCCGTCGCTATTCTGCAATGTTCTCGCAGCTTCGGTTGCATTTGAACGCTGCGGTCATGTAAACTTTGGCGGTGCAGAAGGAAGTTTGCTCTTGCACGTTGCTGCGAGGACAGTAAATGTAAATGTTGCAAAAAGCGTCTGGTAAGTTGCAACAACCATGCGTTAAGTTGTAACAAGGGACCAATGCATTGCAACAAGCGACCGATAAATTGCAACAAGCAGCTGATGTTTCACGAGGCAGACAACATGCCAGACAACGATATCGGGAAACGTGTGCAGAGCAGTTGGTGAAGCACCCGAAGAAGTGTGCATCAGTTAAAATCTATTGGGAACCACGCACATTGGGCCAAATCTTCTGAGCATATGGCTACATTTATTTTGTCATCGGAAAGAGTATTATATGCATTGCATAATAGCCGGTTTTCTTTAGTTTTGCTGCAATAAAGCTGTGCTATGTGGTGAAGCATATCAAAAGTGGAAAGGGGCCACTGTCACGAACATCGTACGTGTCCATTATGCATGTGCGGGCACGCCGTCCCTGCTCATAGTACGAATTCCAAGGCATCTAATAACTCGGCTGGCAGCCATTCAGATCCTTTACTGACGTTGCTGTGGTGATCTGTGGCCTTCCTCACTGTTTTCCCAGCTGTAATGTTTCTTTCCCGTAGTCCCTTGAAAAATGTATCAATGGGTTTCTACTGTATTACTAAAAAGCCCCTCACCAGACAAGCCCGGGTCATGATTGGGTCTGCAATGTATGAAACCGTTGCATGAATTTAAACGAAAGCCCTTCCTCTTGTTGAAACCCTGCTTCCTGCCAGAGAATCAAGGTCACACGCATGCCAGACGTACTTTGTACAGTTATGGCACTTTGGTGTATCATGAAAACTATATGGCATAGGTAGGGGCCCGCGAACATTGAGCACTAAGCTGCATGGGCTGGTCTCAAAGAGGGTTATCATATAGGATTGCCTTGATCATGAAAGCATTAGGATAAAAATTTAGAGACTGTTTGCTTTAAATACTCTGAGCATAACATTTTGAAAGGAACTCTGTGCCAGTCTTGAGAAATAAGTTGTCATCTGCAGCGGAATGCTTTGGTGTCCTGGTTGCTATGTTTCCATGTTATGGAAAAATGGAGCACTAAAAACAGCAATGCCTTTCATGGAAAGTAAGTATTTTGGCAAACTGGTGCTCAGTACAAAGGTTATACTTTCCGTATTTACTCGAACGTAACGCGACGGGTGACATTGCAGTCAAGCTACATTAAAAAAAACTGAAATACAAAAAAAAATAACAGTGTAACGTGAGATGAATGGGAAAAAAAGCAATCTTTCAAGCAATCACAGTTCAGAAACAAGTTCTCTTCACTCATCATTGTCTCAGGAGAAGGCAGAGCTTTGTTTAAGTGGTATTCTTGAGCGATGACTTTGCAGATAGTGTCACTTTTGTGAAATTTTGTGTGGTTCGGCACTGAACATGTCTACGACAGTGTTCCTGCCGCTGTGCCAAGCTCGAATATCTTCGGCACCGAACGCGTGCGAGACTGTTTCTGGCGCTGTGCGAAGCTCGAATATCTTCGGCACCGAACGCGTGCGAGACTGTTTCTGGCGCTGTGCGAAGCTCGCTATCTTCGGCACTGAACGTGTCCGCGATAGTGTTTTTGGCACTGTGCCGAGCTCGCTGCCTTCGCCACTGAACGTTTCCGTGACAGTGTTTCTGGTGCTGTGCCAAGCTCAATAACTTCGCCAGTGAGCATGTCCGCGACAGTGTTTCTGGTGCTGGGCCAAGCTCGCTGTCTTCGCCACTGAACGCATCCGCGACAGTGTTTCTGGTGCTGTGCCAAGCTTGCTATCATCGCCACTGAACGCATCCACGACAGTGTTTCTGGCACTGTGCCAAGCTTGCTATCTTCGCCACTGAACACATTCAGACAAGTGTTTTAGCACTGTGCCAAGCTCGCTGCCTTCGCCACTGAATGTGTCCGTGACAGTGTTTCTGGTGCTGTGCCAAGCTCGCTAGCTTCGCCACTGAACGTGTCTGTGACAGTGTTTCTGGCGCTGTGCCAAGCTCGCTATCGTGGGAACTGAATGCATTCGTGACATTGTTTCTGGCGCTGTGCCAAGCTCGCTATCGTGGGCACTGAATGCATCCGTGACATTGTTTCTGTCACTGTGCCAAGCTTGCTATCCTAGCCACTGAGCACATCCGTGACAGTGTTTCTGGTGCTGGGCCAAGCTGCCTTTGCCACTGAACACGTCTGCGACAGTGTTTCTGGTGCTGGGCCAAGCTTGCACGCTTCGCCATTGAGCACGTCTGCGACAGTGTTTCTGGCGCTGTGCCAAGCTTGCTATCTACGGCACTGAATGCATCCGTCACAGTGTTTCTGGCACTGTGCCAAGCTTGCTATCTTTGCCACTGAACACATTCGTGACAGTGTTTCTGGCGCTGTGCCAAGCTCACACAAAGCTCGATGGACAACGCTAAGAGCGTTGTCGGTCGTATCCTTCGACAGCTTTGGTGCTGAGACAGGCTGAGTCTTGCGATATCTCCGAAAGTGATCGCCTGAGCATACCTCCCCTTGTTGCTATCCACCTCCGAAATCAAGTCACCTGCTGTGCCGTTGAGCTTGTTTGAGATTGTGCTCTTCTTAAAAGACCGCAGAACCATTTCATCTTAATGGCTATACCAGGCCACAACGAGGTCTACGAAAGCCCTTCCGATGAGCCTCGCACTTGCAGAGGACTTGCTTGCCGTGACATCCGCTAACCCCGCGGCAGAGTTTCCCAGCTCCTCAGTCATCAAAATTGCTCGTCTCTTGAAGCAGGCGTCGTACTGAACACGCTGCGTGCCATAATGTCTCGAATGAACGGAGTTGAAGTGTGAAGGGCCGCTGAGTGCTGCAGCGCCACAACCGTATCGCCAGTCACAAACACAGTGAAAGAGGCATCGATTCAGTTGTCAAACAACAAGTTTTGACTTCGGTTTACTTGCTTATGGATGGGAGCGAGACGTAAAGGTACAGGTTGCCAACATAATGCTAGAAACCGCACGATTTAGAATTCTTTAAATGGTCAATTTTGCCGTTATTCGAATGTAACGCGAAGGTCAACTTCAAGCAATGAAAATCTTGGGAAAAGAAAGTCTCGTTACAATCAAGTAAATACAGTAAGTACTGGCTGACTTCATTTACAAACTGCGCTCTCATGCCATTAATATAAATGCTTGTGCTTATTAATAATCACGTTCATATTATACTCATTATACTATTATACTCATATCGGCTCAAGTAAACTGGGTATGAAATGCATTGCAAAGGGTGAGGTCAAAAGAAATACACTGTTCTGTGCTAAGAAAGCAACAACAGACCATGGCACTTTCTGCTGGACCTGAATAGTTGCTGCTATGACAGAATTTGACAGAAGACCGCCTGTAAAAACATAATTTAAAAATTAGGCCACTGATATTTAAAAAAAAAAAAAGACGACTCGGATATGTTGGCTTCCATATGGAACCCTCATTAACGGTTATGAACACAAGTTCTGTATGTAACGTCAACGTTTTTGTAGCGAGAGCTACATTGGCCGTATTCTTGCCGTTTTGCTGTGGCCGGTGGCCGCACCGCGAGCTGAGCCGTTCCCTAGCAACCGCCGCTCGCCGCGCCATCTGGCATGACGTCAGAGGAGGAGCCGGTGAAACTGTGTTGCAACAACAGAGGAGGAGCCGGTGTTGCATCGTACATATAGAAAGGGCGGCTCGGTGGGATTTGTCGGCAGATATGGAAAGTGAGTTGGAGAGACTGAAAGAAGCCAGGCTTCGTCGTCGGAACGAAACCAAGAGGAGGCAGTGAGCCGGGGAGACGGAGGAAGAACGAGCTGCACGCCTCGAGAAGCGTTGTACGTACGAAACGGCCAGGCGAGTGGATTCAGATGAGGATAGCGCCCGAAACGTGTTCAAGTCACTGGACGACAACCCCTTGTCCTCCCGCCTCACCGATAATTTGGGCCGTCTTTGTACAAAGGCAATGGAGAAACAACAAGATGAAGACTTTGAAAATAAATGCGTAACACTTTAAAAATGTCTAGTCTTTAATGTAATCATAACTTAACGAGAGGTAACAACCAAACCTAAACACTCAGACTGTGGGGATTGAGGGAGGCGCCGGTGCCATTGCGCGGGCTCTGCCATCCCTCGCTTTCGTTCCCCGCTCGCCTGCGCCGCCTAACCGGTTCCCACGGTGGCGCTGCGCACGCGGCGGTTGGCGGTGAGGGCGGGGCGCTGATGTCACGCGGCCGCGCGTTTGGGCTGCTAGCGGCGGAGCGTGGCTCGGGACTTCTCTCCGGGACCAGCGCACGGTACGTTCATGCCTTCCTCTCATCCGCCGACACCTTTGTGACTAGGAATGGAGCTCACGCACGGTGCCTTTGCCCGTGCGGGGAGCGCGTACTTTGTGCTGATCCTTTCCCGTCGCTAAGCCGACGAGCGGTGCCATTAGTGCTCGCGCGAGGTCGTACCCCGCCGAGCCGCACTTGCCGAAAGCCTAAGCTGAAGGATATTGCCCGTGCTCTCGCGAGTTGACCCATTGGTTATCGCCAGAGCAAGTAGCATAGCCGCCGGGACTTTTCCTAGCGGCGTGTCCCAGCTTGAGCCTGTGCTCTCGCCGCGACGTGCTATAGGCGCCTGTTATTGTATTTTCGCCCTGGTGCGGGGGACCCCTTTGGCTCCCCGCCGCGCGGGCGTTTGTGCAATGCTGGTGCCGACGGTTTCAGTAAATGGTTTCCGTCAACTCAGGGCTTTACTGTGTTTTTGGCGTGCGTCGCTCGGTAGCCCCTTGCGGCCTCTGAGCTCGCGCGCGAGCGGTGCTGGAGGCGACGGCTGACGCGGCCCTGTGGCTCGCTAAGCTCGAACCCGCGGTGGTTGGTCTCCTGTGAGACACCAAGAACCCACAAGACGTACGAAGCTAAACGATAAAGATGCAACCGTAGAGAGATCCAAGCTAAACAATAAGATTAACCGTACCTCTCGCTATGCGCACCCAGGCATAACTGAGTTAAGCCACAGCTAATTTTTTTGTTTTGACTTGGTGAGCGGTGCAATTTTTCAGTTATGACACAGAGGCTTTGAAGTGGTGGGTGATTAACTCATTCGTTATCGCACGAAAAGTGCCGTTTTTTATAGGTTTCAGGGAAAACATTTTTGCCACTGCAAATAATATTCCCGCACATGCTGCAGCATAGCAAATTGTACATAATGAAATGCTCTTTCCAAAAACATACTTAGCAGAGCAAAAAAATTTAGTAGGTAACACATAAAAATTCTAAACACCATTTTTGTTGCCAGTTGATAAATGCAACAATAAAGAAACATATCTACAGAACCATAATTATCAAAGGAAATTCAGAATATACATTTGAAAAATATATGACCCAGGAATATGTCTCAAAAAATAAATATTGAGTACACCACCGTTCTTTGGATACCAAAAAAAGAAACTAGGACCAGGAACTGCTTCTTCATTTGTGCCATGCGGCGAAGTATTTCCTGGCTCTTGTGAAGTGTAGGTGCACTCCGCATTTTTTGCACAAAACATTTGTTCTTATTCAACTTTGTGGCCCTCGTAACACATTTTGCAGTTTCGCCTTTTCGGCATCTTCTGAAGATGGTCCGATGAAAAGTCCAATAAACTTCACCAGTTCGTCTGGAGCCGCCTCTTTCCAGGACCCATCGCTCTTGGCGTAGCTGGGCAACTCCAGTATATGCATCCAAGCATATTTGCTTGTTTCCTGAGGGTCTTTATCGCCTCCGCAGTGAAGAAAAGCAGAAAGAAATCCCGTGCCATGTTAAACTAGCTTGCGCTGCTCGGTAGTGCTGGGCAAATGTGTGTTCAGGGCGGCCTTCTTGGCGTGAAGTGAATTTTCTTTGCTGCCGGGGGCAGCACATCCTGACCAAGCAAACTACGCACCCTGCAGATAATCAGTGTAGCTCTTAGTTCGTGCACAAAGATCGGCAGATAAGTGTGCACAAGATGGGAGACCGCTCAAGGTTGTAAACGAAACTCGCCGGTGAACAGCCCCGGATGTCCCAGGCTGACTCAAAATATCGTTGCCGTCAGAGCTTGAATCTGGTTTGCTGTCATTGTTGGAAACCTGTTTCAAATACTCATCACTAAATTCAAGTGCAGGTTCAGCTTATTTCATAGCCGGACGCTTTTTTTTGCGGTGCAGCCGTGCGAGACACCGCTGCCATGGAAGTGACGTTCGATAAATGCGTAGTAACACCGGCAGCGCCCCTTGCCCCGGGATCTTGCAAGTGAAGCAAAACCAAAAATCTTTGTAATTGGATGAAAATGCCAAGTCCACATGTTGGACACGCGGTGGACCTTCAGAAATGCGCTTTTGTGGAATAAAACTACTTGGACCCCAAGCCAAAGCTCACTATTGAACAGCTGGCATCACTTTAACGTACTTATCGGTGCTCAGCACTGTCAGATGGCAAAGCCAACATCATTATTTGATTCTTGACTTGCTGGGAGACTTTCCATCAGAATAATTTGATGTTAGTGCTGCGGAATCGCGAGCGGCGCGCTTTTTTCTCAAGGGTGACAGCCACGCCCCTTTTCACTACAACACACGCACATTAGTTCGCAAAAAGGGCCACCAAAAATCACAACAACACCAGAGCAGGAAAATTTAAACTCATGCTGAAAGTGGAGGGCCTGGACTAACCACTGGGTGGCACTAAGTGCATAACACACTACTCCAACATGTCGAAATCGGCAATTTAAAGCATCAATCACCGGTGATCAATCTGAATAGGCATGGTAACGAAAGAGTTAAAAGCCTAGAGGAGGTCTTTGTGGGAATGCACTTGTGTGCATCAGTGGCGGAAGATTGGTAAGCCTGTGATAATACTGTCACTTGCTGCTGCTGAGGACCAATTATGGACCCCGCACAGTGAGGGGCATTTTTTGAAAAGCATGCACACATTTTTGCATCCCATTGTGCTCAGCAGCACGCTGCGGTACATTTAGTACCTATGCAGTATTCATACTTGAACATTGCATTCTTCAAGACTGTCCATGTGGCTTGGGATCATTTTTCAGTGGTGCAGAAAATGCAAAAATAGAAGAAAGCCACACAAGCTAAGTGCTTGGCTCGCATGTGTGAGTAGTGCTCCACTGGTGCTGTGTATGTGTTCCCACAACTGAGCATGCCGAGCAGGTGGCACTGATTGTACTGTTGCCACCATATGCGGACGGCAGCAAATACACATTTGAAGGAGTGCACCTTTTTTGAATACAGCACTGCCTGGCCCAACGGTGCCTGTTCAAATAAGAGCTCTGTCTGCCTCCATTCCACCAGTGGCTGCCATGATTTTGTTAGGCCATCCTTGCCTTAGGGCAAAGAAAGACGTTGTGGCAGTGTGGACTTGCTGGGGGCTTCAGTCATACAGTTAGACCCGTGTTCTAGACAAGCTGCAGTCATGTCCCATCGAAAAATTTCATTGTCTGCTAAACGGTCGGTCACATTGAAAAGCAAACACTCAAACTTGGCAACACAAGGGATATCAACATGTGAACAGCAATTCGGCCAAGTTTTGGTTGTAAGTTTCGTTAAAACGAAACTGAATATAATGGAATAAGCAATATTATAATGAAGTAAATTCAATTCCTCTTAAAAGCTCCATAGAGATTCATGTTCTTAAAACCTCATATTAACAAAGGAAAATTATCCTGATGAATGCAGGATTAGTATCCGAAACCAAAAATACTGCACAGTTGTGCGCAGAGTATATTGCTTTCTATGAGGTTCGGCATTCATATTGTGTGGCACTTGAAAACTCCTGCATTTAAGCCGCACTCCTTTCTCGCCATTGCACTTCTCTGGCATGGGCTCCGAGATTACTTCGGCACGGGTGCAATCTCGGAGGCCATGAGCTGGCCAAACCGGCATGGGGAATGAGAGCAACGGATGAGCCCGTGTTGTGTGCCCTAGACCTTCGTTTGCATCACAGCATGCAAGCTGTTCTTGTCAACCATGTTGCCAATTTGATATTGTGGATAAGTCATTTGCAGAAGAATCAAATTTAATCCATCAAGCTTAAACTGTTGTGTCAGTTGCTAAGAAGCTGTGTGTTGCACACATAGAATATTTTGTTGCTCTTTTATTAAAATTTTGTCACATACGTGGCTCTGTAGCAGTTCCGTGGGCCGCAAAGCCATCTTTTTATATATTTAAAGTTGTCCACACGATTGGGCATATTGACCCTTTTTGCGGACCAGTTTGTTTTAGAGCATGGGTTCTCAAAGTGGGTTCCGCGGAACCTACGGGTTCCGCAGGCCCATGCTCGGGGTTCCGCGAGCCACTGATATATTTTCCCTGGTCCCGCCCTTGACAAGCGTCTAAAACGGCGAACACGAGGTGCGCTTTATCCAAAGAACCTTCATTACCGATGCCCGAGTGTCCAAAAGCACATCACAGTGCGTAACAGCAACGCGCGAACTGCGTAATAAATACGCAAGCAGCTTTTAGCCATCCAACCTCTGAGAACGAGCAGCACGCCTAAGCTTTCGTACTTGAATCTCAGAGGCCGTAGCTTACCACCATGCGCCTTTCTCCTATTTGTAGATAGGGTAGGTGCCGATAACGTGCGCACTGAACTATACGTTGGAGGAATAAAAAAAAAATGCGCGGAGCACCGCAAATGCGCGCCGCAGAAGAGCAAGAACGGCGTAGCGTCCAACCGAATCGCCAGACCGCATCGCCGTGGTCCTCAGCGGCAATCGTACGCGGCACGTGACTGACAGCAACGCCGAAGCGCTTCGTGCCTAATTGAGCCTTTAAAGCCTTTATTCTTGCGTTTATCGCCGCGCGTAACACCGCGTTGGCGGCTAGCCGCGTGCCTCCGTAAGTGCGTAGTCGCTATCTCTGATCGCGTCGATAACCACCGCAGTTTCGTCCGCAGCGGTTGCGCA